>NC_073233.2:44625000-44925833 GCF_029281585.2 Gorilla gorilla gorilla | reverse complement strand
GTTAAATTGAGTCTTGAATAATGGGAGAAGGAAAATAATATTAATTAAGCCTTCAGATATAGTCCATCACAAAAAAATCACATAAGAGACATACAACTATTTACAACTATTTTTATTTTCCAAATAAGGTACAAGATTCAAAATGTTTAATGATGTACCAAATAACACATAGCTAGTAAATAATGAGGTTGGATGCCAATCAGCTGGGTTTTAACTATTTCTTTTTCATTCTACCGCACAGAATACTTGTGGTAAACAGACAATCCTTCCAGAAAAGCATAGAACCATATATCACACAACTGGCCTAAGTTTACCTAGGCCTATTCTTTTATGTTAATAATGAACAAACTGTGATCCAGATATATCAAGAGATTTTCCCAAAGACATACTTAAAGTAGTTGAATTAGAACCAAAGTTAGGTCTTTTGATTCCTACCTTGGTATTTTTTCTTCTCACTACCCTGTAGAATGATGTCAGCAAAAGTACAGTTGAAGCAATATTTGGGAAAAATAGATATAAGCGAATGGCATTCACAACTCTATTTTAGGTTTTTTATATTAATCTTAATGAGCTTAGCTTTGTAAGTTAAATGGCAAACATCACTAACATGAGATGAAAAGGAAAAAAAAATTGCAACTGGGTATGTATTTATTGTCTTAGTAGGAAGTGGGGCCTGAGGAGTAATTCCTTTATTCTGATGAGCAGAGGGGCAACTGCAGGAAAGAAATCATAAAGAAGAGGGTAAAATTTTAAAATATGACTGTAGGAAAATGGATGAGACATGAGTATCTTAAATAATTGCTGAAAGAGATATTCTGGAAAAACAGCTACTTGATGGTCTTTATTAAGAATTTTAAATATTACTTGTTGAGTGGTGACTGTGTTAATTGTACTGTAACATGGGGAATGCAAATAGCTAAAAGTTATTGTACCAGTCCTGGGGACAACCATAGGATTGAATTAGAGAAAAATGCTGTTAATATGTCTAGTGTGTGGAAAAAGATAACTCTCTTGATCAGATTTTCAGAGCTAATTACATATAATTGAAATATTTCTAGTAAAGACAATAAATTAAATTTATAGCAGAATATATTTTGAAGCCTTTTTCTGAAGTTTGCAAATTAACATATTTGCTAAATCTTGTATTTTGATTTAGAGTAAGGAACTAATCTTCAATTCAACTAATATGTTACAGTTTGAATTTGAATGGATTTATTTCTTAAAATCAGCAACAACTGTAAAAGGATGATTAAGTCCAGAATATAGATTTTTCTTCCCTACCCCACCTGCTCACATGATTCTCCTCTATGTGGCTCCACTCTCAGTTCACTTTAATCAGAATCTGTTTATTTTTCCATATGGGACCGACACGCTGACAAGTTGTTTCCTTACTGTATGTCTTTTACTTTATTTTTAAGACAACTCTGGTAGAGTGATGGTGGTGAGGTGTATGGTTTTTATTGAGTGACATTTTCATTGTACTTCCTGTATAGGAGGTTTATAGCACCTTTGTGCCTGTTTATTTTAAAAGAGAATATTTTTGAAACATGAGTCTGAGTTATTTTTAGCAGAAGCTAGCAATCTTTTCCTTCTCACCTGACTCAAATTAATTATGAGAATTACCAAAATGAGAAATCTTTCAAACTATGATAGCTGGGATGCTGAGACAGGTCTCTTTATTAGGAAAATATTATTCTAAGACTTTTAATTTAAAGATAAATGTGTGAGGACTATGTAAGTATCAAGAAACACAATTGTGTAATATTTTTAATATTACTTTTTTTTTGGCGAGGAGAGGGACAGAGTCTCGCTCTTGGTGTCCAGGCTGGAGTGCAATGGCCCGATCTCGGCTCACTGCAACCTCGGCCTCCCAGGTTCAAGCGGTTTTCCTGCCTCAGCCTCCCGAGTAGCTGGGATTACAGGCACCAGCTACCACGCCTGGCTAATTTTTGTATTTTTAGTAGAGACGGGGTTTCACCATGTTAATCATGCTGGCCTTGAACTCCTGACCTCAGATGATCCGCCCACCTTGGCCTCCCAAAGTGCTGGGATTACAGGCATGAGTCACCGCGCCCGGCCTTTAATATTACTTTTTAAACAGCTGTTCCTATTTCCTTTCCAAGGTAATTGTGGGCTTATGTTTTAAGTATAATTTACTTTGGATTCTATTCAGTACAGTGCAGATAAAGTCCTTCCTTATTATTCTTTTAGCTACACCAACCATAAGATATTGATTTTAGCCATGTTGTTTTCTGCATGGTTGAATTTCTTACATTATATTTAAAGAGAAAAAGAAAAAAGAAGACAAATATCTTTAAATCAGATTGATTCATAATCAAGTGCTTCCTACTTCTTAGTAGGAAACATATTAAAATAAACAGCTGGAAAAATTTTGTATGCCACCTTGACACAATGGACTGTCACACTGAGGTAGTACATAGACACTGAGATTTATTGCCATGAATTTTAAAAGAATGTAAGGATGACTAAAGTCGAGTTACTGTAAATTTCAAACTCCATAAAAAGGTTTCCAGAAAGTAATGATTCACAAACGACTAATTGCTTCACAGTTGTTTTGTTTTTATAAATAAAAATGGAAAAATGTAGTAATTAGTATAGAATGTAATTTCAAAATAATTATGGATACCAATTGTATTTGACAATTTGACTTATTTTCTTGTGACATTCAGATGAATAATTTTGACTGCCATTAATATGGAAAGATCAGCTTTTTGAAAAAATTTATGAGAGACAAGTTATTTGAAATATTAGTAGCTTATTGGCAGTCTTTCTTTTTTAAAGCCATAAAGTTGAGACATTTATAGGCATCTGAGCCCAAAAGTAATTTTGGAAACTTAGAATCATAAAAATGGCAATATCAGGTGTCCTTAAATAAGGACAACTATTGTTTGTGAATTTTAGGTTTATGGAATTTTTAACATTTCAGTGGAGTAAAACAGAGTTGATATGTTTTTATTGCCCTGACATTTAGTTTCAATCAATAGAAGACTATGGGGTTATTATCTAGCTGAGGGTTAGTTAAGTCATTTAAATCTGATTTCAGACAGTATTTTGGGGGTAAGATGTAAAATGCCAGCAACTAGATAGAATTCAAAAATAAAGTTATTCTGACTTCACTGGACTATATACAAATTTATGATTTGTGTTGCGGCATTTTGAGTTAATTTCTCTTACATTTTATTTTGAAGTAAATCAAACTAATAAGGATCTCTTCAGAATTTCAGTGATTATCAGTAAGATATAATTTTTGCCATATTGTAAAAGTCAAAGCAGGTGAAAAGAGGACCATGAAATTTATAAAATTGTGGGAAGACGTAACTTAAGAATTTGGGACAAACTCTTGCTCGGTGAAATATCATGAAATCTCATGCCCCTTTTTAATAGTAGTCAAAAGGCAAACATGGTATCCAGTTTGGTAAATCATTTTCCTTAGTGTGTTTAAAATGATGGATGATTTCAGCTTAACTGGAGTTTTTTGATTCTCTGATTTTAATTGAAGTGTGACTATGAGTCAGATTTTATAACTACTACCACAGCTGTCTCTCTAATTTTGAAATTACATCTTTACTTTAAAGGCTTGGAGTAAATACATTAAAAAGCATTTCCCGAGATATTTTATTTTATATGGTTAGTGTGATATGGTTTATTTTGTATAAATAAGATTGGATTTAACTTCATAGTTTTGCAAACATCAATGTTATTTGTATAGAAATATACTTCACAGACTAGTAGAAAGGTATTAATGGTTTTTGTGGAATTGTTCAGTGGTACGCACACTACATATTGAGTTTTCTTGAGCCCAAAAAGTATGAGTGGCTATGTATTTGTACATAAACACCATAAATATGTGGATAAAGCACAATATTCTTACTGGGAAATTTTATAAGGTGTTCATTAGTCAGTTAATAGAAATGATGGAGACAAGTTGTCCCAAATTAATGTTCTTTTTAGCTTTGCGCTTTCATGGCTAAATATTTAACTCGAGGCAGTTTAAGAGTGGATAATTCCCTATCTAACAAAATTAGCCTATGGATAGCATTTTTACTGTGTTTTGAAATCTGCAGAGTTACACACTTTATTTCATTTTTTCCAACTTTTATTTCAGCTTCAGAGAGTACATGTGCAGTTTTGTTACATAGATAAATTCTGTGTCTCTGAGCTTTGGTGTACAAATGACCCCGTCACTCAGGTAGTAAGCATAGTACCCAATAGGTAGTTCTTTTAATTCACAGTTCCCTACCCCCTACCTCAAGTGATCCTCAGGATCCAGTGTTCCCAGCTTTGTGTTCATGAGTACTCAATGTTTAGCTTCCACTTACAAATGAGAACATGTGGTGTTTGGCTTTCTGTTTCCACATTAATTAGCTTAGAATAATGGCCTCCAGCTGCATCCATGTTGATGCAAAGAATATGACTTTTTTCTTTTTTATGGCTGTGTGGTATTATATGGTGTATATATACCACGTTTTCTTTATCCAGTCCACCACTGATGAATATCTAGGTTGATTTTTATGTCTTTGCCATTGGGAATAGTGCTGTGATTAACATAGGAGTGCATGTTACTTTTTAGTAGAATAATTTATTTTCCTTTGGGTATATATCCAGTAGTTGGATTGCTGGGTGGAATGATAGTTCTGTTTTAAGTTCTTTGAGAAACCTCCACACTGTTTTCCACAGAGGGTGAATTAATTTACATTCCCACCAGTTGTATGTAAGTGTTCCTTTAACTCTGCAACTTTGCCAACATCTGTTATTTTTTACTTTTTAACAATAGCCATTGTGACCGGTGTGAGATGGTATCTCATTGTGGTTTTGATTTGCATTTCTCTGTTGATTAGTGATGTGGAGTATTTTTTTCATATCTTTGTTGGACACATATATATCTTCTTTTGAGAAGTGTCTGTTCATGTTCTTTGCCCATTTGTTAACAGGGTTGTTTGTTTTTTGTTTGTTTGTTACTTTATTTAAAGAATAACATATATTAATAAAATAAATAATTTTAGGTATGTTTTGAACTCTAGGACAATGTTCAATGTCCTTTACACTGATTAAGGAATTTTTAAACTTTATCAATGACTTCACAGCCAGCAGTTAATAATCACAAGAGAGGGAGCAAATCCACCTTTCTATGACAAACATGATTTGAGAATTTAAATGAGGAAAAAATCATTTTACACCACAAACATTAGACTATATGCATTTTCCCATAATTAATATTCACAATCTCGTGGTTACATAAAATTCTACATAGAGCTACTACAACACACCACTAAACAATATAGAAACTGCTTTGCCTTCCTTGCTATATGGATCTGAGCAGAAATTTAACTAGATGATACCAAGATACAGAATAATAATGTATGAATCTTATTTACTTTCCTTATTTATTTGGACCAAAGTTAATGGCTAAATCAGTATGTTACAGTGTCAAACGCTCTCAGATTCTCAATTTCCTACAATCCCTGACTTTGAAACCTCTAATTTCTAGTTCTAATTATAGATTTCACCAACATACAGTTAGAGTTATCACAGACTGTTCATACCTTGCGTCCATAGGATTGAACAACAGAGGAATAAGGAGAATTAAGCAGCACATTTAATCTCTGCCTCCATATATGTGTAGTGGGAGTTCGTAGTTCTGAGACTCTAATGCTTTGTTTCTACACCACTGTTCTTTCTGGTCTCCTATCTTATTTGCTGTTCCTTTTCAGGGTTTCAGTATTACACACTACAAACATGAGTAATTTTCTCCCAGTGCTTAGTTCTGCATATAGGCTAAGGATTGGGTTTATGTCAGAGAGAGAGGTCCCACTGGGGAAAAGAAAAATCAGCAGACATTTTAGTGGTCCTTCAGTGCTGGAATAATAAATTGGAGACTTAGAAACCTCAAATAATCAGTTGACTTGACCCAGGCGTTTTTTGCCGAGTTATGGGTTTGCACACAGGAGGCGGGAGGACTAGGCTGAGAATTTTTAAAGTCACAGTAATATATTCTTCAGTCTCACAGTGCTTATCAACCTAAGGCGAACAAGAAAAGGGGTCTGCCTCCAACACAAAGTCTCCAGCATTTCTCAGGTTTGGAACTACATAGTGTGGGTTGGTGGAAGAGAATAAAAAAAATAGAGGGCATGAATTTATCATAGACCTTAAAAGTAAATAACCCAATTAGCTAGGTTCCCAACAAGAACAAAAATAATAAGACAAGAAAAATGAGACTGAACCAGAGTATACTAAGTCTTACTGCAACTCTACTCCAATTCTTACTAAGATCAATTCATTTTTGAATTAAAATGTCCATCCTCACGCTATCTAAGAGAGGAAATTAAAAAAAAGTAGTCTTGGAAGTGAGAACATCACCTGTAGGTTTTTGCTTTTTTATTCTAGACATGGCAAGAGGCAAGAAAATAAGACTAATAATCAATAGAATAAAAAAGAAAGAAATGCATGGATGATATAGGCACTGGAGTTTTAAAAAGATATGATTTTTTTAATTGAGAAAGTTACATGTAAAGTTACACTACAGATACTATGTTTTCTCTGACTCTAAGCAACCATCACCCACCCCAAATTACATTCCGTTCTCCCCTAGATTATATGTGAGAAGCATTACCCAGGTCAAGTCATGGTAAAACAATGTGCACAGGCAGCAGAAAAAAAAGGAATGTCAAAATAACTATGATTGGTATGGTTTTTTTTTTTTTTTTTTTTTTTTTTTTTGAGACGGAGTCTCGCTCTGTCGCCCAGGCTGGAGTGCAGTGGTGCAATCTCGGCTCACTGCAAGCTCCGCCTCCCGGGTTCACGCCATTCTCCTGCCTCAGCCTCCCGAGTAGCTGGGACTACAGGCGCCCGCCACTGCGCCCGGCTAATTTTTTGTATTTTTAGTAGAGATGGGGTTTCACCGTGGTCTCGATCTCCTGACCTCGTGATCCGCCCACCTCGGCCTCCCAAAGTGCTGGGATTACAGGCGTGAGCCACCGCGCCCGGCCGATTGGTATGTTTAAGAAAACAGAAGACTGTTTAAAACATAAAATGATGATTGGAACTATGAAGAATGAATTCATTGCAACATTGTTTGCCATAGCAAAGACAGGGAATTAACCTAGGTGCCAATCAATGGTGAGTTGGATAAAGACAATACCAGACAGAGAGAGAGAGAGAGAGAGAGGCCATATATATAGTTTTTTATATATATATAGTAATATACCATATATATATATATATATATCATGTAATACTACACAGCCATACAAAGAACAAAATTGAGTCATTTGCAGTAATGTGGTTGCAACTGAAGGCCATTATTCTAAGAGAATTAACACAGGAACAGAAAACCAAATACTGCATGTTTTTACTTAGAAGTGGGAGCTAAACACTGAATACACATAAACATAAAGATGAGAACAACAGACCCTGGGGACTACTACAGGGGGTGGAAGGGAGAGGTATGTGGGTTGAAAGACTATTGTGTACTATTGGGTACAGTGTACACTACCTGGGTGATAAGATAATTTGTACCCCAAACCTCAGCATCACCCAATATACACATATATGAAAACTGCACATGTGATCCATGAATCTCAAATACAAGTTGAAATTATTTAACAAAAGAAAAATACAACAGATAAAATTTTTGATTTAATATAACTTGATCAACAGATTGGCTAGATCAGAAAACAAATTCATTAACTGGGAAGTATATTAATAGAAAAAAATGCCTTAAAAGGGAAGTATGGAGAGAGAAGGAAAAAATAGTTAAATAAATACAAAACCTGTTGGGCGTGTTCACGAATTCTGAGAAAAACAACTCCCCTGGGGCTCTAGAAAGGGAAGAAAGAGGTTGATCAATTTATTTTTGGTGCTAATGTGTTTCAGGCCACTGTAAAACATCAAGGTGGAGTTGCCCCCTATTCAGGCATCATACCAATATAAATAAATAACCTGGGTTCTACCAATATTGATCAAAATGCCAGAGCAGGAAAACAAAATGTGGGGGTTTCTATTAGGAAGACACATCTATCTAGCAGGTTAAAGGTCTGTTTCTCCATTAAATGGGTCATCCTCAGATTATCTTTGACTCTAAATCCTTTGAGAGTGTGCTTTCTGAAGGCTGAGTAGGACTAAAAAATAGTGAGAAAAAAAAGAACACATTTTTCTTCTGGTTGCTCAAGGAAAGTCACCTTGGACATGGAAAGGTCATTTTTATTATAAATAATGGGGTCACTTTTCAGGTGATAAACAATGTTGAATGATCCAGATTTACAGAAGCAGAAGAGGCAAGAACAGACAACATTGCCACAATTCAAGCCTCTACTGTGTTAATCAGTATCCTGGAAAAGAGAAAAAGCTGAAGAAGAAAAAAGAAATAAATTATGTATTTTCAAGATGCACTTGGTATTAGTAGCTATTAGGTCATAAAGTTATATTGCTGCCCATTGAAATATCCAGCAGTATTGCTGATTATGTGGTTCAATTATAAATGATAAACAATTTCAGCTGCTTCAGTAAATACTGCGTCTTTCTTAAATCAAATAATAAATAAACTTCTTCCTGCTTGAAGTCCCCATAGCACTCAGTTAAAATATATATATAATAATAAAAATATATATAATAATAAAAATATATAATAATAATATATATACATATATACCAGTTCTACCTACATATGTGATAGCATTATGACTTTGTAAAATAATGCGTCTGGTAATAGGCAAAGGCAATAATAACAGAAAAACAATGACAACAAAAATAATAATAATGTCACTTCAAACAGGTACTTGAATGCTTATGAGAGGCCTTTGACTTATTTTTATCAGTGAATGCATCTGGCAATAAAATTATCAAAATACCAAAGAATAATGCTGCAAAAATATCTGAGACAATGACTACCAGAGGACAATTAGGAAATAAAAAGAACTTAACGTAAGACTAATCCCAGTTTGATCTATAGAATAACTCCCGAGTCACGAGAAAGTTTGCTTTAATGTAGATTGAGATAAGTATAATATTGATATATGGCATTTGCTGTGAGTGCCTTTAAATGTAGTTTGTAATCACAGAAACATATAAGATACGGTCCTCAATATTTACCTCTCAAAACGATGATATTGTTGATATAAAATAAAGACATTTTCCTTCCACTGTGCGTCGTAGGTAAAGACAGAAATATAAGTGGTCCTAATTACTAACGAAGAAATGGTAGTGGAGTATTTGTCACATAGCGGTTATATACAATGAAAAAACAGAGAGCTAATCTTTCCTAAAATGCAGTGACCAGGTAGCTTCAATTAAAGGGATGTACCTGTAATGAATAGATCATAAAGATGTTCAGCGGAAACATGCAATGAAGAAAGTGAAAAACTTTATTAAAGGCATCCAAATAATGAGTCAATTTGAAAATATAATTTTGTTACTTAAGTTTTGTTTAAACCTTTAAACAGATGGCAGCTTGTTTAAAATTCTAAAAGTAAAATATATCAAAGCTAAACTCTTCTAGTTGGGAGCGGGAGTGGCAATTCTTTGAAAAAATATTTAAACTTCTCATTCGGCAAAGTAGAGGGGCTAGTAAATAAAATATCCACATTCATATAACTATTGAAGCCAAAGAAGGTGCCAGTAATGAAAGAAAGATATAAAAAAACTCTAAGAAGACCATTAAGGTGATTCAGTTGTGAATTTACAGGATGTCAGTTAAATTAATTTCTTTTTAGAGATTCTTTTCAATGCCTCCGGGAAATGGAAAATATTTATAACTAAAAGACCTAGATTATATCATTTATTTCTCCAAAAAGTTTCAACAACTCCTTGTTATATGCAGAAAAAAGGCCAAGTAGTCAAGCCTGATATTTGTGGGATCCTCCAATGTTATTTAAAATAAAAATTTCAGCATCATTTCTGATTATATTATCTATATGCTTCTTGGCTGAAATTCAGCATCAGATTTGCTTTTCCAGATATGCTTCTTCTCAGTCTAACCAGTGCTTGACTTTATTATGTAAATCTCTCCTCTACATGCGAGGCTTCTGATATTATCACGTTTGCAAAACAGTGCTTGATGCTTACTATTGAACTGAATACTAAGTTTCCTTTTTGGATACTCAAAAATTACTTACGGTGTAGTCAAAGAATATCTCATGTAAACAACATTTCAGAACTGCCATCTGTTTACAATTTCAAACAAAACTTAAATGACAAAAATTATATTTTAAAAATAACCTGAGCAGAAAGTTATTTATAATTCCCCTCTATGTGTTTTAAGAAACATAAAATCAAGTACTTAGTCATATTTGTATTTTATTCCTCACAGCATGTTACACTTTGTTTTTCCATATAACAATCATAAGCTAAAAGGGTATTGAATCAATAAATGAATGAAAAGATTATTTCTGTTTTTATTTAATATTTAAGGTGAATGGGGACTGTTGCAGATGTATTGCATTTGTATTTTGTTTTTTCAATTATTACTGACTTAAGTCACAGTTTTGCAAAACACATCTCCAGTTATGCATAAATGGTAAGCATATTGAGTGTGTGTGTATGTGTGTGTGTGTGTGTGATAGACAGAGAAATAGCATAACATGTTATAAGATATTAATATTTATGGAAAACTTTTCCAGGTGTTTTTCCCCTCCCTGGTCATTAGTAACATTTAAACACCCTCTCACACTATTTCCCTTTCCCCAGTTATTTTCTTCTCTTATATTTTTTCCTTCCTTATATAATAAAATTATTTCTAGAAATGCACACTAAAGGATATTTTTGACGACCAGGTGGCAACCTACTTTGAAAATCAATGAGAACACATGGACACAGGAAGGGGAACATCACACACTGGGGACTGTTGGAGGGTGGGGGAAGGGGGGAGGAATAGCATTAGGAGATATACCTAATGTAAATGACGAGTTAATGGGTGCAGCACACCAACATGGCACATGTATACATATGTAACAAACCTGCATGTTGTGCACATGTATCCTAAAACTTAAAGTATAATAATAATAAAAAAAAGAAAAGAAAAAGACTAGTGTGGCAACTTTCATGAATTTTAAATTCTCCATTGGCCTGTAATGCACATATTACCTTCAATTTGTAGAATTTCTGACTTAGTTTGGATCAGAAGAATAGAGATCAATGCCTATTCATTGCACTTTTTATCTTGATATATATCATAAGTAAAGCTGGTCTGGCAAGATATCCAAAGCAATTTTGCTGTGTCAAGAGTGGCAGATAGATGTGATAAGCACATAACCTTTGAAGTGCTTATCTAAACCAAGCAGAAACCGCTACTCTTAGTCCAGCCCATCACTTTCTGTTAGTACAAGAATAGAAGAGTTTGGATGAAGAAATTTGAGCAGGGAGCAGAGGGAGAATAAGAATGTGATCTAAATCATTTGATTCAGAATCATTTGCCTGTTCTTTGTTTTAATTTATTAGTGTGATGCAAAGCCAGGCCTCATACCTGGATTGGGCAAATACTTTGGGATTATTTTTTCCAATATTAGATTATATATATTATATATATATATATGAGTTTCATGAAATTAATTTGGAAAAAATAATAATTCTTCATCACAGAAACCCCAGCTCACACTTTGCTCTAAGAGCTTCTGGGATTATAAAATGTAAATTAGATGCAAAAAGCTCTAGTATTTATCTTGAGCATTACCGAGTACAGTAACTGACTGGTATGTGTGATGGTTAATTGAGTGCCAATTTGATTGGATTGAAGGATGAAAAGTATTGATCCTGGGTGTGTCTTTGAGGGTGTTGCCAAAGGAGATTAACATTTGACTCACTAGGCTGGGAAAGGCAGACCCATCCTTAATGTGGGTGGGCACCACCTCATCCGCTGCCAGCATGGCTAGAATATAAAGCAGGCAGAAAAACGTGAAAAGACTAGACTGGCGTAGTCTTCCAGCCTACATCTTCTCCTGTGCTGGATGCTTCCTGCCCTCCAACATTGGACTCCAAGTTCTTCACTTTTGGAACTTAGACTGGCTCTCCTTGCTCCTCATTTTGCAGATGGCCTATTAAGGGATCTTGTGATTCCACAAGATATATATATATATATATATATATCTCCTATTAGTTCTGTCCCTCTAGAGAATCCTGACTGATACAGATTTTGGTACCAGGAGTGTTTCTAGAGAAGCAGAATATTAAGGATGGAGTTCTTTCGTTAGGGTTTCTGGAGTGGGCTGCTTAATATGATTAGACCCAAAAATGCTAAGGACTGTACTTCTAATAGTATGGAGAACACGACAGTCCTTGGTGTAAACCACTTAGAGAATTATGCAAACTAAATTCATTTGACACCCATGATTCACTGCTCATGAGAGGCAAGGAGTTTATTGACTCTATACATAATACCTTTGACCACATGTGGAGAAACAAGGAACATAATGAAGCTCATTGGTTGCTCCTAAGTTTAGTGGACACAGTGATAAAACAAAATGTTGAACTCAGGGATTCTAACTCCTGCCTTCAGAAGCAGATACTGAGTCTTAAATCTGCTAAGATTTCCCCGAGTGAGAGTCTTATCTCCTGTAGAGAAAGAGTTGAAATTGTGGAAAAACAAACACAAGCTCTTATCATGCAAGTGCCTACCCTACAGTAAAAGGCACATGCACAGACTCACCAGGTGTCTACTGTTACAGTAAGGGCATTGATTGGAAAAGAATGAGAACCTGCAACTTGGAATGAGGATGTGTGAGAGGATCCTGATGAAGCGGGGGACACTGAGTTTGAAACTCTAATGAACCTTTTTTGCCAGAAGAAACAGCTTCTCTATCCCCATTAGTGGCAACATCCCCTCCAGGACGCATGCTGCCATCAGCCTTTCCAACTTTGTCTGAGGAGATAAATCCTGCACTGCCTAAGGCAACAATGATGGTCACCCCTGGGGCAGTTAGTCAGGCAACATCATGTTGATTCTCCTCAGGAGCCATCTCCGTGACCCCTGTTTGCTTTTAGTCCTATAACTAGACTAAAGTCCTGGCGAGCCCCTAGAGGTGAGGTTGAGAGTGTGACCCATGAAGAGGTGTGCTACACTGGAAAAGAAATGCTTGAGTTTTCTAATTTATATAAACAGAAATCTGGAGAACAGGCAAGGGAGTTGATATTAAGGATGTGAGATAATGGTGGAAGAAACACAGAGTTGGATCAGCCTGAATTTATTAATTTGGGTCCACTTTGTAGGAATTCTCCATTTAATATTGCACCTAGGGGATTTAAAAAAGGTTATAATAGTTCATTGGCTTGTTTAGCTGAAATATGGATTAAAAGATGGCCCACAGAGAGCGAGCTGGAAATGCCTGATTTTCCTTGGTTTAATGTAGAGGAAGGGGTCCAAAGGCTTAGGGAGATTGGGATGAGGGAATGGATTGGTCACTTTAGACCTACTCATTCCAGCTGGAAGGGTCCAGAAAATATACCTTTGACCAATGCCTTGTGAAATAGATTTGTGATGTCAGCACCTGCATCTTTGAAGAGCCCTGTAATTGTTCTTCTTGGTATATCAGATCTAACAGTGGAAACTACAGTCACTCAACTACAAAATTTAACTACAATGGGAATAATTGCATCCTGAGGTGGCAGGAGCCAACTGGCGGGGCTCAACCATCAAAGGCAAGGTGGGCATATCTACCATAATGGACAGTGAGTCAAAAAGCAATCAGAGTAGTCTGATTCATGAAGAGCTCAGTCACTGGCTAATTAATCACAGTGTTCCTAGAAGTAAAATTGATACAAAGCCTACTGTATTCCTACATAACTTATGTAAGCAGATAACTTCAAGGTCAAATGGACAAAAGACTAATTTGAATTACTAAAAAGAGAATCACGGCCACTGAATCAATGTCCAGATTTGAGCAAGTTTACAGACCCAGGACCCCCTGAATGAAGGGGAGGCCAAGTCCCCTTGAAGAAGGACCCCACTACACTACTGACAGTTTATGCTGTTAATCTTTCTCTCGTCTTTCCCCAAGGAGACCTCCGGCCATTTATCAGGATAACTGTGCATTAGGGAAAGGAAAATGATTATACATTTTGGGGACTATTGGACACTGACTCTGAGCTGATGTTGATTCCAGGGTACTGAAAATGTCATTGTGGTCCTCCAGTTGAAGTAGGAGCTTATGGAGGTCAGGTAATTAATGAAGTTTTAGCTCAGGTCTGACTTACACTGGGTCTAGTGGGTCCCCAGACTTATCCTGTGGTCATTTCCCCAGTGCCAGAATGCATAATTGGCATAGGCCTAATTAGCAGCTGGTAGAACCCTCACGTTGGCTCCCTGACTGGTAGAGTGAGGGCTACTATGGTGGGAAAGGCCAAATGGAAGCCATCAGAACTGCCTCTACCTAGAAAAATGGTAAATAAAAACAATATCACATCCCTGGATGCATTGCAGAGATTAGTGCCACCATCAAGGAACTGAAAGACCCAGGGGTGGTGATTCCCACCACATCCCCATTCAACTCTCCCATTTGGCCTGTGAAGAAGACAGGTGTATCTTGGAGAATGACATGGATTATTGTAAGCTTAACCAAGTGTTGACTCCAATTGCAGTTGCTATACCAGATGTAATTTCATTGCTTGAGCAAATGAACACATCTTCTGGTACCTGGTTTGTAGTCATTACCTTGGCAAATGCCTTTTTCTTCTTTCCTGTCCATAAGGCCCACCAGAAGCTCTTTGCCATCAGTTGGCAAGGCCAGCAATATGCCATTACAGTCCTCCCTCAGGGGTATATCAACTCTCCAGCTTTGCATCATAATTTATTTGGAAAGACCCTGATCGCTTTTTGCTTCTGCAAGATATCACACTGGTCCATTACATTAGTGACATTATGTTGATTGGATCCAGTAAGCAAGAAGTGGCAAGCATGCTGGACTTATTGGTGAGATATTTGCATAGCAGAGGATGGGAAATAAATCTGACTAAAATTAAGGAATCTTCTACCTCAGTAAAATTTCTAGGGGCCCAGTGGTGTGGGGCCTGTCGAGACATTCCTTCTAAGGTGAGGGATCAGTTGCTGCATTTGGCCTCTCCTACACCAAGAAAGAGGCACAAAGCCTGGTGGGCCTATTTGGATTTTTGAGGCAACGCATTCCTCATTTGGGTGTGATAATCTGGCCTGCTTAATGAGTGAACCGAAAGACTGCCAGTTTTGAGGGGTCCAGAAAAAGAGAAGCCCTGCAACAGGTCCAGGCTGCTGTGCAAGCTTCTCTGCCACTTGGGCCGTAGGACCCAATAGATCCAATGGTGCTTGAAGTTTCAGTAGTAGATAGGGATGCTGTTTGGAGCCTTTGGCAGGCCCTCATATGTGAATCACAGTGAAGGCCTCTAGGATTTTGAAGCAAGACCCTGCCATCTCCTGCAGACAACTACTGTCTTTTTGAGAGGCAGCTCTTGGCTTGTTATTGGGCTTCGGTGGAAACTGAATGTCTGACTATGGGTCATCAAGTCACCATGAGACCTGAACTGCCTGTCATGAACTGGGTGCTTTCTGACCAATCCAGCCATAAAGTTGGGAGTGCTCTGGAGCATTCCATCATCAAATGGAAGTAGTATATACATGACTGGGCTTGAGCAGGTCCTGACGGCACAAGTAAGTTACATGAAGTAGTGGCTTGATGCCCATGATCTCCACTCCTGCCACCCTGCCTTGTCTTCTCCAGCCTGCCCCGATGGCCTCATGGGGAGTTCCCTATGATCAGTTGACAGAAGAAGAGAAGGCTAGGGCCTGGTTCATAGACAGTTCTGCATGATATGCAGGCACCACCAGAAAGTGGACAGCTGCAGCACTACAGCCCCTTTCTAGGACATCTCTGAAGAACAGTGGTGAAGTAAAATCTTCCCAGTGGGCAGAAGTTCAAGCAGTGCACCTGGTTGTGCACTTTGCATGGAAGGAGAAATGACCAGATGTGCGATTATATACTGATTCATAGGCTATAGGCAATGGTTTGGTCGGATGGTCAGGGACTTGGAAGAAGCATAATTGATAAACTGGTGACAAATAAATTTGGGAAAGAGGTATCTGAAAGGTCACAAACTGTGAAGATATTTGTATCCCATGTGAGTGTTCACCAATGAGTGACCTCAGCAGAGGAGGATTTTAATAATCAATCAGCTAGGATGACTGGTTCTGTGGATACCACACAGCCTCTTTTACTAGCCACCCTTGTCATTGCCCAATGTGCCCATGAGCAAAGTGGCCATGGTGGCAGAAATGGAGGTTACACATGGGCTCAGCAACATGGAATTCCACTTACCATGGCTGACCTGGCTATGGCCACTGCTGAGTGCCCAATTTGCCAGCAGCAGAGACCAACACAAAGCCCTGGATATGGCACCATTCCTTATGGTGATCGGCCAGCTATGTGGCGGCATGTCCTCAGTTTGCAGATGGCCTAATGTGGAACCTTGTGATCATGTGAGTTAATACTTAATAGACTCCCCTATATATATAATATACATATATATGTATATATATATATATCCTATTAGTTCTGTCCCTCTAGGTTGATTATATTGGACCTCTTCCATCATAGAAAGGGCAGAGGTTTGTCTTCACTGGAATAGACACTTACTTCGGATATGGGTTTGCCTACCCTGCACACAATGCTCCTGCCAAGACTAACATCCATGGACTCATGGAATGCTTTATCCACAGTCATGGTATTCTGCACCGTATTGCTCTGACCAAGGCACTCACTTTATGACTAAAGATGTGCAGCAGTGGGGCTCATGCTCATGGAATTCACTGGTCTTACTATGTTCCCCATCACCATGAAGCAGCTGGATTGATAGAATAGTGGAATGGCCTTTTGAAGTCACAATAACAATACCAACTAAATGACAATACTTTGCAGAGCTGCAACAAAGTTCTCCAAAGGCCATGTATTCTCTGAATCAGCATCCAATATATTTTATTGTTTCTCCCTTAACTAGGATTCACTGGTCCAGGAATCAAGGGGTAGAAGTGAAAGTGGCATCCCTCACCATCACCGTTAGTGATCCACTAGCAAAATTTTTGCTTCCTCTTTCCGAACATTACATTCTGCTGGCCTAAAGGTCTTAGTTCCAGAGGGAGGAATGCTGCCGGCAGGAGACCCAACAAAAATTCCATTAAACTGGAAGTTAAGATTGCCACCTGGACACTTTGGGATCTGCAAGCTCCTGGCAATCATCTTTCTATTCTCTGCTTTTGTAAGTCTGAACATTTTTGGTATATTATATATACATGCTATATAAGTGGTATGATGTATTTGTCCTGTATCTAGCTTATTTTACTTAGCATTGTGTCCTCAAGATAAATCAATATTGTCACAAATGGCAGAATTTTCCTCATTTAAGGCTGAATAGTGTTTCATTGTATGTATATGTCACATTTTCATTATCTATTCATTTGACAGTGGACATACAGGTTGCTTCCATGTGATAATGCTGTAATGATCATGAGCAAGAGGATATCTCTTTGACAACCTGATTTCAATTATTTTGGGTATATATCCAGGTGTGGAATTGCTGGATCGCATAGTAGTTCTATTTTAAATCTTTCGTGCAATGTCCATTCCGTTTGCTATAGTGGCTGTAACAATTTGCATTCTCACAGAGTGTTATATTTGTCCGTTCTCACATTGCTATAAAGAAATTCCTGGGCCGGGCACGATGGCTCATGCTTGTAATCCCAGCACGTGGGAGGCCGAGGCAGGCTGATTGCGAGATCAGGAGATTGAGACCATCCTGGCTAACATGGTGAAACCCCGACTCTACTAACAATACAAAAAATTAGCTGGGCGTGGTGGTGGGCGCCTGTAGCTTCAGCTACTTGGGAGACTGAGGCAGGAGAATGGTGTGAACCCAGGAGGTGGAGCTTGCAGTGAGTGGAAATCACGCTACTACACTCCAGCCTGGGCAACAGAGCGAGACTCCATCTCAAAACAAACAAACAAAACAAACAAACAAACAAAAAGAAATTCCTGAGATTGGCTAATTTAGAAAGAAATGAGGATTCATTGGCATATAGTTCTATAGGCCGTACAGGAAGTATACTGGCATCTGCTTCTAGGGAGGCCTCAGGAAACTCACAATCATGGCAGAAGACAAAGAGGAAGCAGTAACATCTTACCTGGCCAGAGGAGGAGCAAGAAGGAGAGGAGGAAAGTGCCACACACTTCTTAACAACTAAATTTTGTTAGAACTTATTTACCATCAGGAGAACAGCACTGAGGGGATGGTGCTAAACCATTCATGAAGGATCTACCCCCATGATCCAATCACCTCCTACCAGGCCCCACTTCCGATATTGAGAATTATAACTGAGCATGAGATTTGGGTGGGGACGCAGCTACAAACCATATCAAATGTACAGGATTTCCCTTTTCTTCACATCCTAGCCAACACTTGCTATCTTTAAAAAAAAAATAATTGCCATCCTAACGGTTGTGAGGTGATATTTCACAACTGTTTTGATTTCCCTTTGGGTGATTAATAATGGTGAGCCCACTTTTATGTATCTATTGGCCATTTGTATGTCTTCTTTGGAGAAATGTCTAAGAAGTTCCTTTCACATATTTATTATTATTATTATTTTGCTATTGAGGTTTAGGAGTTATTTGTACATTTTGAATATTAACCCTTTGTCAGATAAATGGTTTGCAAATGTTTTCTCCCAGTCTGTAGCTTGCCTTTTCATTGTGTTGTTTTCTTTCTTATTCAGAAACGCTTTAGTTTGATGTGATCTCATTTGTCAGCTTGTGTTTTTGTTGCCTGTGCTTTTTTTTTTTTTTTTTTTTTTTTTTTTTTTTTTTTCCTGAGACAGAGTCTCGCTCTGTCGCCCAGGCTGGAGTGCTGCAGTGGCAAGATCTCGGCTCACTGCAACCTCCACCTCCCGGGTTCAAGCGATTCTCCTGCCTCAGCCTCCCGAGTACCTGGGACTACAGGTGCCCGCCACCACGCCCGGCTAATTTATGTATATTTAGCAGAGTCGGGGTTTCACCATGTTGGCCAGGCTGGTCTCAAACTCCTGACCTGAGGTTATCTGCCTGCCTTGGCCTCCCAAAGTGCTAGGATTTCAGGCGTGAGCCACTGCACCCGGTCTGCCTGTACTTTTGGTGCTATATCTGATAAATCATCTCCAAGAGTAATATTAAGAAAAGGTTTTCCTGTGTTTTCTTCTAAGAGTTCTACAATTTGGGTCTTATTTTTAAGTGTTTAATATGCTTTGGATGAATTTTTTTATGGTGCAAGATAAGTGTCCAGTTTCAGTTGTGTTTTTATTCACTAACTACGAACTATCCACAAAAAGAAATGAAGATAACAGTCCCATTTACATTAGCATAAAAAACAATAAAATACTTAGGGGAAAAAAAGAGGTGAAATGTGTTCCCCAGAAAATGTAAAACATTGATAAAAGAAATTTAAACAGACTCATAAATCAAAAGACATCCTGTGTTCATGGATTGGAAGACTTAATATTGATAAAATATCTATACTATCCAAAGTGATCTAGATAGTTAATGCAATCCTTATCAATATGCCAATGCATTTTTTAAATAAATAAAAAATAACTCTAAAATTTATATGAAACCACAAAAGGCCCAAATTGGCAAAGAAACTTTGAGCAAGAATAGCAAAGCTGAAAATTTTTTAAAAAAATTTCAAAACATATTATAAAGCTATGGTAAATGATACAGTATGCTACTGGCAGAAAAACAAACATACAGACAAATGGAACAGAATAGAGAGCTCAGAAATAAGCCCACACATATATGGTCAACAAATGTTCAACAAGAGTGTCAAGAAAATACAATGGGCAAAGGAAAGATAAATTGTGCTGGGAAAACTATATCCACATACAAAATAATAAAAGTGCTCATTTTTTTTAAAAAAAGCTACATTAAGGTATAATTTATTTACTATGCAATTCCCTCATTTAAAGTGTATGAGGGTGAATCATTCTTTGCTCAGCTAAATTCTGTTAAATTTAAATAAGATAAAATGAAGTGTATGAGGGACTTTAAAAAGTTTTTGAAAAATGAAATTATAAGATAAAAATAGAAAATAGAAACTTTATTTACCAATGTAAACTTCATCAACTTCAAGACATTTTTGTAAGTGATAATACCAGGCATTTGGTCCATCCCTAAAGAAGTGAGGGTCTGGCCGGGCGTGGTGGCCCATGCCTGTAACCCCAGCACTTTGCGAGGCCAAGGTGGGTGGATCACCTGGGGTTAGGAGTTCGCGACCGGCCTGACCAACATGGAGAAACCCTGTCTCTACTAAAAATACAAAATTAGCTGGGCATGGTGGCACACACCTCTAATCCCAGCTACTCGGGAGGCAGAGGCAGGAGGATCACTTGAACCCAGGAAGCGGAGGCTGCGGTGAGCCAAGATCACACCATTGAACTCTAGCCTGGGAAACAAGAGCAAAAACTCTGTCAAAAAAAAAAAAAAAAAAAAAAAAGAAGAAGAAGTGAGGGTCTTGGGAATTTTGCCATGTCAATGAAATCATTTTTATATTATTACCTAAAGAAAATGAGTACCTTTTACAAGGGTTTTAAGAGTAAGAAAAAAAAAATAAGTCAGAAGGAGCCAAGACATAACCATAAGGTGGATGTCTAATAATTTCCCATTGAAACTCTTGCAAAATTGCCCTTGTTTGATAAGAGGAATGAACAGGAGCATTGTCCTGGTGGAAAATGACTCACTGGTGAAATTTCCTAGGTGTTTTCTTGCTAAAGCTTTGGCTAACTTTCTCAAAACACTCTCATAATAAGCAGATGTCATCTTCCTTTTGGCCCTCCAGAATGTCAACAAGCAAAATGCCTTGAGCATCCCAAAAAATTGTTACCACGACCTTTCTTGTTGATTGGTCTGGTTTTGCATTGACTCAACCACTTCCACCACTTGGCTACCATTGTCTTGATTGTGCATTGTCTTCAGGATTGTACTGGTAATGCCATGCTACATCTCCTGTTATAATTCTTTAAATAAACATTTCAGGATCTTGATCCTACTTGTTTAAAATTTCCATTGAAAGCTCTGCTCTTGTCCATAGCTGATCTGGGTGCAACAGTTTGGCATCCATCGAGTGGAAAGTTTGCTCAAGTTTAATTTTTCAGTCAGAAGAATCATGTAGGCTAAACTAATTGATATGTCTGTGATGTTGCCTGTTTGTGCTGTTAATAGTCATTCCTCCTCAGTCAGGGCATTATCAAGATTATTTTTTTCCTTGCATGTCAGTGTGGATGGACAACCACTGCAGGCTCCATCTTCAACATCATCACCCCTTTTTGAAACAAGTTATTCACGTGCAAACTGATACTCTATTTGGAACATTATCCCCATAAACTTTTTGTAAAGCATCAATTATTTCACCTTTCTTCTACTCAAGGTGTGCCATAAACTTTATGTTTGTTTTTGCTTCAGTTTTAGAAGAATTCATGTTGCTCTGATAGGGGTTCTTTTCAAGCTGATCTCTTGTTTTACTTAGTGCCTCACACTAGATCTTGTGCATACACACTATAACAAGTTAGTATGAGTTTATTTTGGTGCTAAATATTTTTGAAATCCATGCATTTTTTTCATAATACACATTTTCTATGAAACTCTTAAAGACCTCTCATATAATTCAATGAATTTTTACCATAGTACAAAAAATCTTCAACCATTAATTACTACAGTTGATTTCCCTCAACACACGTAGAAATCTGTCTACCTCCACCTCATCACCACCCCATATCAGAAGCAAACACTAACCTATTTTCTGTCTCTATTTATTTACTCTGAATATTTTATGTAAATGGAATCATACATGTGGTCTTTTTTGAATGGCCTTTTTCACTTTGCATAATATTCTCAATGTTCATCCATGATGTAGCATGTAACAGTACTTTATTCTTTTGTATGACCGAATAATATTCCAGTGAACAGGAACACCATGTTTTGTTTCTCCATCATCTATGGATGGGTATTTGGGTTGTTTCTGTCTTCTGGCTGTTGTGAATAGTACTGCTATAAATATTTTGTACATTTTTCTTGCTTGTTTGTTTGTTTTTTATTTCTTGAGTATATAACTAGGAGAATAGTAATTCCCACACTGTTTTCCACTGTTTTCCAGTTTAGGTTCCCAGCAGCAATGTACAATGGTTCCAGATTTTCCACATCTTTATTAATACTTGTTATATTTCTTTTAAAAAATTATTATTGCTATAGTTATCCCAGTGGATGTGAAGGATATCTTGTGCTTTGGCTTACATTTTGTTAATTACTAATGAGGGTTTTCTTATGACCTTATTGTCCTTTATGTATATTTGGATAAGTTTTTCTTCAGATCTTTGCCCATCTTTTTCAGCCTTATTTAGATATAATTGACAATAAAAATTGTAGACATATGATGTACAATGTGTTTTGTATACACATGCAATGTGAAATGATTATAACATCAAACTAATTAATGTATCCACCGACTTAGTTCCTTAGTTTTCTTTTTTCTTTTTTTTTTTGGTGTGGTGTATAAGAACATTTCAGATCTACTCTCTTAACAACTTTCAAGTATACAATACAATCTTATTAGCTATAGTCACCATGTATATATTATATCTCTGGAACTTATTCATCCTACATAACTATGTTTTTCTACCTTTTGACTAACATCTTCCCATTTTCTCCATTATCTTATTATAATTGAGTTGTGGATGTTCTTTATAGATTCTTAAAACTAGCCCCTTAACAGATAATATGATTAATAAATATGTTATTTTTCTGTGAGTTGCACTTTCACTTTCTTGATAGTGTTTTTGATGCACAAATGTTTTCAATTTTGATAAAGTGCATTTATTCTATTTCTTGCTGTTGTTGCTTGTTTGTCTTGTGTCATATGTCAGAAACCACTGTCAAATGTGACATCATGAAGATTTGCCTCTGTATTTTCTTCTGACACAGATTTATAGTTTCGGCTCTTATATTTAGGTTTTCAATTCATTCTGAGTTAATTTTTGTAAACAGTGTTAAGTAAAATTACAACTTCAATCTTTGCATGTGGCTATATGGTTGTCTTAGCACCATTTGTTGAAGACAGTTCTTTCCTCATTAAATAGTGTTGGCACTCCTGTTGAAATTAAGCTGACTATAGACATGGCTTTATTTCTAAACACTGCATTTTATTCCATCGACCTATATTTCTATTCCTACTTATGCTAGCATGGTCATGTTTTGATCACTGATTTTTTTTCTAATAAGTATTAAAACTGGGAGTTGTGAGGCCTCCTAAATTGTTCTTTCTTCCAAAAAGCTTATTTATACTATTCTGGGTCCCTTCTGTTTCCATATTAATTTTAGTTTTGACTTCTCAATTTCTATAAAGCAGTCAACTTGGATCCCATTAGAAATTGTATTGAATCTGTAGATCTATTTGAGAGAATGTATCTAACCTAACAATATTATTATTGCCTAGGTTGATGTCAGAAGAGATTTTCCAACATTGCCTTCTAGAATTTGTATAGTTTCAGGTGTTATGTTTAAGTATTTGATCCACCTTGAGTTGGATTTTGTATATGGTAAGAGATAGGGATCCAGTTTCATCCTTCCACGTATGACTTTCCAGTTTTCCTAATTAATTAATTATCAGGGTGTCCATTTCTTAATTTATGTTTTTGTTTGTTTTGTCTAAGAACAGTTGGCTGTACATATTTGTCTTTATTTCTGGATGTTCTATTCTGTTGCCTTGGGCTATGTGCCTTCTTTTATACTAATACCATTCTGATTTGGTAAGTATAGCCTTGTAGTATAATTTGAGGGCTGATCATGTGATGCCACCAGATTTATTCTTTTTGCTTAGGATTGCTGTAGCTATTTGGGCTATTTTAATTCTATATAAATTTTAGGATTGCTTTTTGTAATTTTATGAAAAATGATGTTGGTATTTTGATGGAAATTGCATTGAATCTGTAGATTGAGGAAGCGGATTGTATGTTTCCAGGAATTCATCCATTTCCTCAAGGTTTTCTAGTTTTTACCCATAAATATGTTCACAGTAGTCTTGAATGATGTGGTGTCAGTTGTAAAGTCTTCAATTTAGTTTCTAATTGAGATTTTTTAGATATTCTTTCTTCTTTTCTTGGTTAATCTAGTTAATAGTTTATCAATTTTGTTTATTTTTTCAAAGAATACACTTTTTGTTTCACTGATCTTTTGTATTATTTTTTGCTTGTTTGTTTAAATTTCATTTAGTTCTGCTCTGATCTTTATTACTTTTCTTCTTTTAGCTTTAGAATTAATTTGTTATTTTTATTCAGTTCCTTGAGTTGTGATGTGGGTTGTTTATCTGTGCTGTTTCATACCTTTTGATGTAGGCATTTAGTGCTATAAACTCCCTCTTAACACTGCTTTTGCTGTATCCTAGAGATTTAATAACTTGTGTCATTATTATCATTCAATTCAGATATTTTTAAATTTCATATGATTTCAGTGTTAACCTAGCTATCATCCAGGAGTAAATTATTAATTCCCATATATTTGTATAGTTTGAGGGCTCCTTTTGAAGTTGGTTTCTAGTTTTATTCCACTGGGGGCTGAGAATATGATAGGATTTTGATTTTTTTAAATTTATGAACACTTGTTTTGTGGACTATCATATGGTCTTTCTTGGATAATATTTCATGTGCTGATTAGAAGATGCCATTCTGCAGATATCAGGTAAATGCTCTGTAAATAGCCATTAAGTCTATTTGTTCTAGCATGCCATTTAAGTCTATTGTTTCTCTGTTGACTTTCTGTCTTGACTATCTATCTAGGGCTTTCAGTGGAGTATTGAAGTCTCTCAATATTATTGTTTTGCTGTCTATCTCATTTCCTATGTCTAGTAGTAATAGTTTTATGAATCTAGGAGCTCCAGTGTTTTGTGCACATAAATTTAAGATTTTAATATCTTCTTGTTGAGTTGATCATTTTATCATATAGTGACCATCTTTGTCTTTTTTTTTTTTTTACTGTTGTTGCTTTGAAGTCTGTTTTATCTGAAATAAGAATAGCTACTTCTGCTTGCTTTTGGTTTCCATTTGGGTGGACTACCGTTCTCTACCCTTTTACCTTGAGTTTATACGAATCCTTCTATGTTAGGTGAGTCTCTTGAAGACAGCAGGTACTTGAAATGTGATTTTTTAAAATCCATTCTGCCATACTGTATCTTTTTACTGGAAGATTTATGCCACTTACATTCAATGTTAATGTTGAGATGTGAGATATTATTCTCTTCACCGCATTGTTACCCAGATAATTTCTTTTTGTGTTATTGTTTTATAGGCTGTATGAATTTTAAGCTTTCAAGAGGTTCTATCATGGTACATATTGGGAGTTCATTTCAATGTCTAGAACTCCTTTTAGCATTTCTTGTAATGCTGATTTGGTAGTGAAAAATCCCCTCAGCATTTGTCTGAAATGACTTTATTTCACCTTGGCTTATAAAACTTGATCTTGCAGGATACAAAATTCTTAGCTGACAGTTGTTCTGTTTAAGGAGTTTGAAGATAGGTCTCTAATCCCTGCTAGCTTGTAAAATTTCTGCTGAGAAATCTACTTTTAGTCATAGGTTTTTGTTTGTAGGTTACCTCATGCTTTTGTCTTACTGCTCCTAGAATTCTTTTCTTGATGCTGATTTTAGATAGCATGATGATTATATGCCTTGATGAACAACTTTTTTTGCAGTGAATTTCCTGGGAGTTCTTTGAGCTTCTTGGATTTGAGTACCTAGATCTCTAGCTAGGCCAGGGAAGTTTTCTTCCATTATTCCCTCAAATAATTTTTCCAGATTTACTATTTTCTCTTCTCCCTCAAGATCACCAAATTATTCTTAGGTTTGGCCATTTTACATATTCCCATATTTCTTGGAGACTTTAGTCATTTCTTTTGGTTCTCTTTTCTTTATTTTTGTCTGAGTAAGTTAATTCAAAAGCTTTGTTTTCGAGCTCTAAAATTCTTTCTCTTACATGTTCTAGTCTATTGTTAAAACTTTCCACTATATTTTATAATTCCCTCAGTGTGTCTTTCATTTCCAGAAATTCTGATTGGTTTTTCCTGATGATATCTATCACTCTAGAAAAATTTTTATTTATATTATGAGCTGATTTTTAAATTTCTTTATGACGGCTTCCACCTTTCTCTAACATCTCTTTGAGTAGCTTAATAATTAATCTTCTGAATTCCTTATTTGGTTTTTCAAAAATTTCATCTTGGTTTGGGTCCATTGTTGGAGAGCTAGTGTGATCTTTTGGGAATGTTACTTCTCATTTGGGTAGACTATTTCTTCTAGTTGTGCTTGAATTTATATTTGATTTCACTTTGTTTCTTTTGTTTGTTTGTTTTCATTTTTCTCCTTAAGTATGATACTTTAGTGTTTATAGTTAATTATAGCCTAAGTGAGTTCTTGGTACTTTCATGGGTGAAGACTAGAGTTATTTGGTTACAGAGAGTCTCTGTACGACGGCTGTCTCATATGCTCATCGTAGTAGCAATGTGCTCAGAGCAAGTTCACCATCTTCTATGGAGTTGGAATATTACATGTCTCCAAAAGCTTACCTCATCCCCCTGTGGCATGTATTATTTATTTATTTATTTTCCCCTAGTATTTACCTTTTATTTACTAGTTTGATGGTTCAGGCTTCAAACTAGTAGAGGAGGTGTCCCTGGGTAGAAACCAATTATAGCTAAAGCAAGTGGGGAAATGAGGTCCCAGCCTTGACAGAGGTGGCTAGAAGAGCTCTCCGTGGGTTGCACTGAGGTCTTATCAGGGAGAAGGGTTGGAGCCACCTCAGCTGCCTTGCCAGGTCAGCAGGAAAGTTATCTACCTCTCAGACATACTCCTGTCCCAGTGTTCCAGCTATTCAGATCAGACAGGCACCTCTTTTCATTTGTAGGAATGTTGATGTTCCAAATAGAAAGGAATTGTGACTCTGTCTCTCAAGCAAGCCTCAGCCTGAAGAGTGTTCCTTCTATGGGGATGCTGTCACCCTGACATGTCCCAGAAAGGCTGTCCATAGTTATACCCATGCTGAGCACCTGTGGAAGAAACCCCGACATGTGCCTACCATGATGGATAAGGGGAAAATACTTCCTCTTCTCCAAGATCCTTCACATGCACCAGAGCTGTCTGAGTGTTGGGATATAGCTGAAGACTTTTCCTACTGAGCCCAGCACTACAACTATGCCTCTGCTGAAAGAAGCTTCCCAGTAGTGGAAGGATCTAGTGCTCAAGGCCTGCTGTCTAGATTATTTTGTCCCACATGGTGTTCCCTTGATGTGTTGCCATCCCCCTTCTAGGAGTGGGAGTCACTGGGAGCTAGACTACTGTGAGTGTTGTTGCTCCTTCGATTCTAGCTGCACAGTGAAGTGCAGTCCACACTCCTGGGCTAGTGTTAGGGAATGTCTGCAAGGGATCTGGTAGTGTGACCTGTCCTAAAGTTTCCCAGCCCCAGGTAGCAGCGCCAGCTCTAATGGGCGTGACAGGGGAGTGATATAGACTCTGAAATATCTTGTTTATTGATAGCTGTACTGTGTTGGCTTTCTTGAATGCCAGTTACAGTAGTAATAAGCTGGTCATGTGGACAAACTCAGTACCTCCTGGTTAGCCATAGTGGTGCAGGCAGTGGTAATAGCTGAGATTGTGCAGCCATTTTCTCCTTCCTGGGTGCAGTGTTATTCTACAAGGAGATACTGTGATGGAGTGTGTTTGTTTGCCTCCAGCCGGGAGGCGGTGCTTGCAAAAGAGCACTAGTTGCAGTAGTAGCAGTGGGATTTTTGCTTGCCTTATGTTGCTCAGGGTGAGTAGTCTGGTTTCCCTGGCAATGAGTGGGGCCATGTAGCTCACAAGGTATTCTGCCTTTTATGTTAAGCTCCCGGGGCAGGTGGCAGGGCAAAACCAGGTGGGAGATCAGTCAAGCAGGTTTCTTCTCTGAGTCTCCACCTGCAGGGCAAGCAGTAGCCCCTGTGGGTGTTAGGAGATGGGAGCGGGTCTCAGGCCTCTGAGTCAATGTTCCAGAGAAGAGCATTGCTGCCTCTGCTACACAGAAGAGTTTGTGCAGGGAGTGTGGAATAGCAGGTGGTGGTAAGCCCTACACAGTGTCCATGCACTTGGCAAGGCAGATGCACTCCAGCAGTGTTCCACTGGCAGCAACAAGCTGAGTTCCAGTCAGCTTGTAATCAGAACTCGCAACTGCCGGAGTCATACACTTTCCCCACGGAGACAGCAACCCCTGTGGCTTTCAGGACACACCCCTCCCTGTCCACTGCAAAACCTGCACTGTGTTTCCTGTACTCAACTCTCCTATACTGACAGCCCTATTTTCACTCTCCCTTGCCCTGTCCCTGGCCAAGGGAGTTTGTCCCCACCTGACATTGTATCTTGAAACCCCTTTGGGAGCTTTCTTTTCAACCTGCAACAACTGCCAGGATACTTCCAGAACTCTTTAGCTGTCCTCCACAGGGTCCCCTATAAGGAATAGTAAGGAATGGCCGCCCTTTGTCTGTGTTGGAATCTGGGAGTGCACGCAAGGGTCTTCCAATCACCACTCCTACTTGTATATTCCATGACCCTCCTCAAGTCAGTTTCTACACAGGGTGGGGTCAGGGTCTTCCCCCATGGTCTTGACTTTCAGGGTCCCCAGTGGGGGTGTGTATCCCAGGAGCAAACTCCCCTCTCACAATCTGGGAATGTGCAGCCCTTCATCAGACTCACATTGTCGGCTGCAACCTCCTGCTTCCTTCAAAGGGTCCCTAGATTCCTTCGGTTTTCTTGTTCAGTTCCTGTGTTGCTTCTTGAAAAAAAGTTATCAATGTGACTTTCTGCACACTATTTGGTCCTTCCATGTGGGACTGGTATGCTAACATGCCTCTAATCCATCATCTTCAGGAAGAAAAACAAAAACAAGCAAACAAAAAAACTGATTTTTCTAAAGGAGCTGATAGAATAAAAAAGAGCAAGTATATATTTAGAGTTTTTGTTTCATCATTTCTGCTTCTCTTTATTTGTTCCTGTGACTTAGAATTACCATCTGGAGTCATTTCCTTTGCCCAGTGTAACATTGCTCCTACCCACTTCTTTGTGCTGTTATTGGCAAATATGTTACATATTATATTAGATGCCTAATAATATATTATGTGTTTATTGTTTTATACATTTGCATTTTAAAAGAGAAGAAACAGGCATTTATACTGTCCCATATAATTAAATTATTGTCTTTAGTGCTGGTCGTTTGCATTGTTTGGTGTTTAGTGAGTAGATTTAAATTACTATTTGAAGTCACTTGTTTTCAAACTAATGAACGTCAGCTACTCTTTCTTGCAAGGCAGGTGTAATAGTAAGAAATTCTTGCAGTTTTTGTTTATCTGGGAATATCTTCATTTCACTTTCATTTTTAAAAGATAGTTTTGCTGGATATAAGATTCATGGTTAATAAATGTTTTTCGAGAAATTGTCTTTCCTGACAATAGTAAATGCTGCTAAGCATGATAAGTAATTTGAACTTCATACATTGTTGCTGAGAATGTAACATCTTAAAGCCGCTTTGAAAAACTTTGTTGACTTTTAATAAAGTTAAAGATAAAAACTTGCAATTCTTCATGTACCTAAGTGTAATAAGTAGTTATGTTCACACAGAAACTATGTAAATATTATAGCTGCTATAGTTTTAATCACAAAATGATTAAATTACAAAAATATAACCTAGAAATAGCCTAAATGCCTTTCAACTGATGAATGAAAAAACAAAGGTCAATCCATACAATGGAACCCTCTTCAGCAATAGAATGATTAATGTCCTGACATAAACTATAGTATGAACATCAGATAAAGTATACAAAGTAGAAGAAGCATGACTCAAAAGCCTATATATTATATAATTGTATGTATGTATGTACACACACATATGTATGTGTATATATATAATATTCTGCCAAAATTTGAACTATATTAGGGCAGAAAACAACTCAATTTTTAGCTAAGGGCTAGGTGGGCATATGGGACAGGGTTGATTACAAAGTACATGGAAGATTTGGGAAAATTATGTAACGCTTTTATACCTTTATTATAGTGGTGGATTCATGACTATATGCATTTGTCAAAACACATAATTGTACACTAAAACAGGTACACTTTATTGTATTTAAATTATACCTTATTTTTAAAAATATAAAATAATGTAACAAAGAAAACTTAAAATATTTTCCAGAAGAATATAAACAAATGGCCAAATAAGCACGTGACATTATACTCAGCATTAGCATCTATAAAAGAATTTGAAATTCTTATCACTTCATGGTTACTAGAATGAGTAGAATTTAAATGGCTGGATATTTTAAGTTTTGTTGAGGATATTAAATGGTTGGAATACTTATGTATTGTCGGTGGGAGAATAAAATTAAAAAGATTGACAGTTTCTTATCTTAAAAACATAATACACCTATAATATTATAAATTTAGCCTCTCTGTATTGTCACAAAATAACTAAAATCATATGTTCAAGCAAGATGTGTACAACAATTTTTATAGCTACAAACTGGAAGCAACATTAATGTCTATTTACAGACTACATGAACAAATCATAACATATTCATCTGATGAGATGAATATCTCAATAAAAAGAAACAAATTGATATTACATGGGCACAACACAGATGAATCTCAAAATTGTACTATGTAAAAAGAGGCCTTATACAAAAGAATACCTACAGTATAGTTTAAGTTACATCAATTTTAATAGCGTATAAAATGATAGCAATCATAACCGTAGTTTTCCTTGTTGGTTAGGTTGACAGACAGTGCATACAAAGAAAAGATTTTTGAAGTGATTAAAGTGCTTTATTTCTAACTGTGGTGGTGATACATGTACATACACATTATCAAAATATATCAAACTGTATGTTTGAGAATTACATACATAATTGCCTGTAAATCATACCTATCAGTGAAAAACAGTATGAAATAAGATAGCAATCTGTGTCCGAGTTAGGAAAAGCATTTTCTGCTTTTAAAAATATATAGAAAATAAAGAAAAATTCAAGTGAGGAAGACAGGCAGGAAGGAAAGAAGGGAAAACATAATAAAATAATTTTTTTCTATATTAATGCTGGATGAAAAATAAAAGTTATATTACTCTCCTACTTAGATCTTACATAATCCCTTGGCTGAAAATAGAAGTTATATATCTATGTCTATATCATCTATCTATATCTATATCTAATCTATCTGCATCTATCCACACACACACATACGTTCATGGTATATATATGTATATATGTAAACATATTGCACAATTTTTTATAATTACAAATAAAAGTAATACGTAGTTTATGTTTACTTCTAGAAAGTACAAGAATGCAGATAAATGAAAAAAAATTAAGGTAAATAAAAGCAAACTAAACCAAATTATAAGACCTATTCGCAGCTGCCAAAGTTAAATTATCTCTTAATGTTTTGGTTTCTGATTAAATTTGCAAACTTATGCATATATGCACACAGATAATGTTACATATATAAGTATATGTAAAGTATATCATATATTACATATTTGTGCACATATTTGTGTATATATTATACATAAATAATATATACATAGGTATTAATATATGTGTATAACATATTCTGTGTATATATTATATATAATATACATATACACATGTATATAGTATTTATATATGATATGTTGTATATATTATATACACAAATATATGCATAAATATATGCACATATTTACATATATTATAATGGTAATAAATTACTCAGGTTCTTTTATAGACTAGTTTTTTTCTTAAAAATATGTTATAGAGATTCTTTTAATTAAAAATATTATGCTATAACTATTTAGCAGCTATAAATTATTTTATTGCATGAGTATTCTATTACCTCTTTTAAAAATCAGAATCAGTGTTCAACCAGAGAAATTGAACAGCCAGGTAAATTGATAACAGTTAATATATATCAACCACAGAAATGGATATATATTGGATTTTTTACAATAAGTCTACATGATTGTGGGCACCTGCAAGACAAATCTGAAATTCTGTATCTATCAAGAAGAGCAGATTGGAACTCTCAATCTGCTCAATCAAGCTCTTAATCTGAGCTAAAGCTGCTGTTTAAAGATAAAGTTTATTTTTCCTTAAAAATGCCTCAGTTCGACCAGCATCATTCTGATACCAAAGCCTGGCAGAGACATAACAAAAAAAAGAGAATTTTAGACCAATATCCCTGATGAACACTGATGCAAAAATGCTCAGTAAAATACTGGCAAACCGAATCCAGCAGCACATCGAAAAGATTATCCACCATGAGCAAGTAGGCTTCATCCCTGGGATGAAAGGCTGGTTCAACATATGTAAATCAATAAACGTAATCCATCACATAAACAGAACCAACGACAAAAACCACATGATTATCTCAATAGATGCAGAAAAGGCCTTTGACAAAATTCAACAGCCCTTCATGCTAAAAACTCTCAATAAATTAGGTATTGATGGGACATATTTCAAAATAATAAGAGCTATCTATGACAAACCCACAGCCAATATCATACTGAATGGACAAAAACTGGAAGCATTCCCTTTGAAAACTGGCACAAGACAGGGATGTCCTCTCTCACCACTCCTATTCAACATAGTGTTGGAAGTTCTGGCCAGGGCAATTAGGCAGGAGAAGGAAATAAAGGGTATTCAATTAGGAAAAGAGGAAGTCAAATTGTCCCTGTTTGCAGATGACATGATTGTATATCTAGAAAACCCCATTGTCTCAGCCCAAAATCTCCTAAAGCTGATAGGCAACTTCAGCAAAGTCTCAGGATACAAAATCAATGTACAAAAATCACAAGCATTCTTATACACCAATAACAGACAAACAGAGAGCCAAATCATGAGTGAACTCCCATTCACAATTGCTTCAAAGAGAATAAAATACCTAGGAATCCAACTTACAAGGGATGTGAAGGACCTCTTCAAGGAGAACTACAAACCACTGCTCAATGAAATAAAAGAGGATACAAAGAAATGGAAGGACACTCCATGCTCATGGGTAGGAAGAATCAATATCATGAAAATGGCCATACTGCCCAAAGTAATTTATAGATTAAATGCCATCCCCATCAAGCTACCAGTGACTTTCTTCACAGAATTGGAAAAAACTAAAGTTCATATGAAACCAAAAAGAGCCTGCATCACCAAGTCAATCCTAAGCCAAAAGAACAAAGCTGGAGGCATGACGCTACCTGGCTCTAAACTATACTACAAGGCTACAGTAACCAAAACACCATGGTACTGGTACCAAAACAGAGATATAGACCAATGGAACAGAACAGAGCCCTCAGAAATAATGCTGCATATCTACAACTATCTGATCTTTGACAAACCTGACAAAAACAAGCAACGGGGAAAGGATTCCCTATTTAATAAATGATGCTGGGAAAACTGGCTAGCCATATGTAGAAAGCTGAAACTGGATCCCTTCCTTACACCTTATACAAAAATTAATTCAAGATGAATTGAAGACTTACATGTTAGACCTAAAACCTTCAAAACCCTAGAAGAAAACCTAGACAATACCATTCAGGACATAGGCATGGGCAAGGGCTTCATGTCTAAAACACCAAAAGCAATGGCAACAAAAGCCAAAATTGATAAATGGGATCTAATTAAACCAAAGAGCTTCTGCACAGCAAAAGAAACTACCATCAGAGTGAACAGGCAACCTACAAAATGGCAGAAAATTTTTGCAATCTACTCATCTGACAAAGGGCTAGTATCCAGAATCTACAATGAACTCCAACAAATTTACAAGAAAACAACAAACAACACCATCAAAAAGTGAGTGAAGGATATGAACAGACACTTCTTGAAAGAAGACATTTATGCGGCCAAAAGATGCATGAGAAAATGCTCATCATCACTGGCCATCAGAGAAATGCAAATCAAAACCACAATGAGATACCATCTCACACCAGTTAGAATGGCGATCATTAAAAAGTCAGGAAACAACAGGTGCTGGAGAGGATGTGGAGAAATAGGAACACTTTTACACTGTTGGTGGGACTGTAAACTAGTTCAACCATTGTGGAAGTCAGTGTGGCGATTCCTCAGGGGTCTAGAACTAGAAATACCATTTGACCCAGCAATGTCATTACTGGGTATATACCCAAAGGATTATAAATCATGCTGCTATAAATACACATGCAAACGTATGTTTATTGTGGCACTATTCACAACAGCAAAGACTTGGAACCAACCCAAATGTCCAACAATGATAGACTGGATTAAGAAAATGTGGCACATATACACCATGAAATACTATGCAGCCATAAAAAATGATGAGTTCATGTCCTTTGTAGGTACATGGATGAAGCTGGAAACCATCATTCTCAGCAAACTATCACAAGGACAAAAAACCAAACACCGCATGTTCTCACTCATAGGTGGGAATTGAACAATGAGAACACATGGACACAGGAAGGGGAACATCACACACTGGGGCCTGTTGTGGGGTTGGGGGAGGGGTAGGGATAACATTAGGAGATATACCTAATGTTAAATGACGAGTTACTGGGTGCAGCACACCAACATGGCACATGTATACATATTTAACTAACCTGCACATTGTGCACATGTACCCTAAAACTTAAAGTATAATAAAAAAAAAAAAGCCTCAGTTCTGCTCTTAAGATTTTTAACTTGATTGACTCCAAAATAGTCTTCTTATATAAAGTCTACTGTTTATGGACTTTAATCACATCTGCAGTATGCCTTCACAGCAACATTCAGATTAGTGATTGATTGAATACTGGAGATGCTAGTCTAGCCAAGTTGACGCATAAAACACAATCACAAAGTTCATCACTGGTACCCATTATCTTGTTTATTTATATTTTATATCTTTGAACATATGCATTTGTATTTGAAGTAAATCTTTTTTTGGTGATAAACATGAAAAGATGTTTTTAAATTAGGTTTATCACATATCACTAAATTAGAATATCTGTGCCAATTTGCATTTTCGTCAAAACTATATGGTAATAATTTGTTTCCCTACACATTTTACACAGGGTGTTAGTATTACGTAGAAATTTGAAAATTTGTAATGTCCACAATTTCTAAAACAGTATTTAACAACCAGTAAATAAAAATTTATATTCGTGGATTGTTAAATCTTTTCCCTAGAATAGAATGCATCTACATCTACAATTTGGATTCTTATATTCATTAGATGTATTTAATTCACTGTGTACAATTTATCTCAAAATTGTATAAAAATAATACCACATTCTCTCTTTTTGCTACTTAAGAAAGAAACTTTACAGTATGTTATATAATTACTGTAAGGGTTTTTAAGTTTAAAAGTCAGTGATTGTTTTATTAATGTTGCCATCTTAGGAAGAAACATTTATAGCCTAGATTTTGGTTTATTCACTCTAATAAGTCATTTTTTAGAATTTTTTTTAGTCCTTCAAAAGAGAAAGTTTTTCTTATTTGTAACAGGACATAATTTCTTTCTAAGAGAATTATAGTATTAGATGAGGTAATATATGGAGAGAGTATGAAAAACTTTGTGATATTTTATAAAGTCTCAATCGTAGCTATTATTATTATTTAAAAAATAATAAAGTCTGAAAAGAAGATTCTGTGATGATGGTTCTGTGGTCAGCATTGGAAAGCTCTCGTCTCACCTAGACAACAGCTGCACTGGCAGAATCTGTTTAATGAAGTATTTTGAAACGCTAAAATCCGTTGAAGGCTTGCAATGGCCAAAGAATGAATTGAACAGAAATATGAAATTAATTTTTCAGTTGCCACACTTAGAGCAGTGTCTACCCTCACCACCCCCCACATGGCAAGAATTCATGCGTGTGTTCCTAGAGCAACCTGCATGCAGCCTGCCAGAGCCATGGTGGGCTAAAAGACCACTGTTTCTGAATATCAGGGATCTGTGCTCTGACCACTGAATAACGCTTCCGTCTGAACACAGAGTCTGCACCTGCCTAAAGATATCGGCCTGTAAGTCCACTGATTAATGCTTTTAATCACAGACGTGCAGACATAGAGGCAGGAAGTCATTGTTGAACCACCTCCCTACCATGTTGCAAGTGTGTGGCTCAAGGGACGTCCAGAGAATTTAAAGAGCGAGCACAACTTTTACTCTCCATTCCCTCATTTTTCTTGTTTTTTTCTTTTGGGAGCCAGACACTAAAGACCAGGATATTCAGAAGCAACTGTACATCTGGGAAAAATTAGAAAGTGACTGCGCATGCCCAGGTAAAGGCACAAGCTTAGTATTTACCTAAGAAGTCTTTAAATTTACACTTCTAGCTGATTTTTGCTACAGAGACAGCTACAGCAATCAGAAAAACAGCCACAATAAGCATAAACAAACATCAAAAATAACCCAGCAAACGTTGGGGAAGGGGGTGATCAGATATCAAGAGTTAGATTATTGCATTCAAATGTTAGCTTTAACAAAAAAATCACTGTCATACAAAGTGTATTAGTCCATCTGAGTTGCTAAAACAAAATACCTTGCTTGTGTAATTTATGAATAACAAAAATGTATTGCTTACAGTCAATAGAGGCTGAGAAGTCCAAGATCAAGGCACCAGCAGAATTAATCTTTGGTGAGGGCTCTCTCTGTGCTTCAAAGATGGTGTCTTCTTTCCATGTTCTCACATTATGAAAAGTGTGAACAAACTCCTTTGTGCCTTTTTTTAAAAAATAAGGACAGTAATCCCATTTATAAGGGTAGAGCCCTCATGAACTACTCACCTTCCATAAGCCATACCACTTAATAACAGCAATTTAAAAGTTTGGTTTCAACATAAAAATGTTGAAGTAACAAAAACAGACTATACAATAAATAAACAGTAAAGTATAATCTATTCAAAAGAAAAAAAACATCACTAGAAACTATCCCAAGAGTATTTTTATGGCACCTCCACTAGCCACAGACTTGAGACAACTGTCTTAAGGATGCTCAATGGACACAAGAAAGATTTCAAGAACGTCAAGAAAGCAATATGTTAAAAAATGGAAATATTAATAAACAGACAAGGAACCTAAAAATGTACCAAAAGAAAATTCTGAAGCTGAAAAGTATAATAACTGAAATGCAAAACACATTAAAGGGATAAAAAGGAATATTTCAGAAGGCAGAGAAAAGAACCAGTGAACTTGAAGATAGGACAATGGAAATTATCAATCCTTCTTAGAAAGAGAAATAAAAAAGATTAAAGAAAACAAAAGAGAGTGGAAGAGATATGTGGGACACCATCAAATGAACCAAAATATGTATTGTAGGAATCTTACAAGAAGATGAAGAAGAGAAAGAGACATAAAGAATATTTGAAGCAATAGTGAGTGATGATGTTCCAAATCTGATAAATGAAAGACAAATATATAAATATCCAAGCAGCTTGAGAAACTCCTAGAAAGATGAATTCAAAGACCCACACCAACACACATTACAATCTCACTTGTCAATGACAAAAGCAAACACAAAATCTTGAAAGCAGCAAGACAGAAGTGACTTCACATGAAAAGAATTCTCAATACCATCATGAGCAGATTTTCCATCAAAAACCTTGGAGGTCCGAAGGTAGTGAAATGATATATTCCAAGTGGTAAGAAAAAAATTATCAATGAGGAATACTATATCTGGAAAAACCATCTTTCAAGTATGAGGGACAACTTTAAAGATCTCCAGATAAATGAAATCTGAGAGAGTTTGTTACACTGGACCTGCCCCACAAGAAATGGTTCAGTAGGGGGAAATAAAAGGACATTAGACACTTGCATAAAGCTGTATAAAGAAATAATGATGTCAATAAAGTTATATACATAAGCAGTTAGAACAATTAATAGTATTTTAACAATGGTTTGTAACTCCCCTTTTTGTTTTCTACCTGATTTAAGAGACTAATACATGTAAAAGTCTTAATATTTTGTTTTGAGACACACAATTTGTAAAAGAGTAATTTTGTAATTTTAACAACTAAAATGGATGAAAATAAAGCTGTAAAGGAGCAGAGTTTTTGTATGTTTTGAAGTAAAGCCCGTGTAAATTTATATTAGAGTGTTATAACTTTAGAATGCTAAGTGTAATCTCCATGGTAACCATAAAAATACAGCTATAGACATTACATAAGAGGAAACTAGAAAGATATTTAAACATTTCTCTGAAAAAAAAACCTACTAAACACAAAGGAAGACAATAATGCAGAAAATGGAAGACAAAACACTCTAAGGCATAGAGAAAATAAATAGCAAAGTGACAGAAATGTCTTTCTTTATAATTACTTTTAATTTACGTGGATGAAAGTCTTCAATCAAAAGTCAGACTAGCAAAATGAATAAAAACACATGATCTGCCTTTATGCCATCTACAAAATATTTATTTTAGATCCAAAGACAGGAATAGATTGAAAGTAAGAGAATAAAAAAAATTACATGCAATCAGTAAACAAAAATTAGCAGGGTTCTTATGCTACTATCAGACAATATAAATTTTAAATTAAAATATAAGAGACAGAGAAGGGCACTGTATTTTAATAAAAGCTTCAGCATAGAGAAGATGGTATAACAATTATAAAAAAATTACTCATCTAATGAGATTCCATCAAAATACATGAAATAAAAGTGGACAGAATTAAAGGGAGAAATAGAGAGTCATACAGTGATAGGTGGAGCCATCAATTACCCACTCTCAATAATGGATAGAAAAAAAAGACAGAAGAAAATAGAGAACTTAAAAAAACACAATAAACCAACTAAATATAACAGATAAATACAGAACATTATATCCAACAACAGCAGTATACACATTCTTTTATTTTCTTTTTACTATTACTATACATTAAGTCCTGGGATACATGTGCAGAACATGCAGGTTTGTTACGTAAGTATATATGGGCCACGGTGGTTTGCTGCACCCATCAATCATCTAGGTTTTAAGCCCAGCATGCATTAGGTATTTGTCCTAATGCTATCTCTCCCCTTGTCCCCAACCCCCTGGTGTGTGATGTTCCTCTCCCTGTGTCCACGTCACACTTTTTTCAAGTACACGAGGAGCATGTTCCAGTATAGTTCATTTGTTAAGCCACAAATTATGTCTCAAAAGATTGAAAACAAGATAGCTATTATGCAAAGTATCTTCTCTGACTGCAATGAGATAAAATTAAAAATAAATAATATAAGTAAAATGAGAAAATGTACAAATTTGTGGAAATTTAGAAAGCATACTCTTAACCAGTTGACCAAATAAAAAAATCACAAGGAAAATGAAAACAGAACATACCAAAAATTAAATTACAGAATGTAGTGAAACCAATGCCAAGGGAAAAATGTATAACTTTAAATGCTTACATCAAAAATCAAGAAAGAGCTCCAATCAACAATCTAACTTTACAACTTAAGAAATGAAAAAAACTAAACCAAAAGCTAGCAGTAAGAAGGAAATAATAAAGATTAGAACATAGATAAATGAATATAAAAGAACAATAGATAAAATTAATAAACTCAAAAGTCGTTATTTGAAAAGATAAATTGAAAAAGCTTTAGTAAAATGGACTAAGAAAAAAAGGGAATACTTGTTACCAAAATTAGAAATAAAAGAATTGTTTGTGTAGAATTACTACCAATTCTATATAAATGAAAAGAATTCAAGAAGAGTGCTATGAACAACTGCATGCCATCAAATTGGGTAGCCTAAATGAAACAGAGAAATTTCTAAAAACATAAAAACCACCAGGCCTAAATCACTAACTAGAACATCTCAATAGGCTTATAACTAGTAAGGAAATTGAATTAGTAATATAAACCTCCCAACAAAGAAAAGTTCTACATCTGATGGCTTTACTGGTAAATTCTGCCAAACTTTTAAGGAAGAACTAACACTATTTCTTCTCAAAGTTTACAAGAAAAAAAGAATTAGAGCAGAAAAAACTTTCTACTTTGTTCTAAGAGGTCAACGTTACCCTCTGATATATTGTGGATGTTGGTGATGCCCACAATTCGTACACTGTAACGTAATACCCAAAGTGATACTATTAAGAGGTGAGGGCTTTTAGAAGTGATTAGGTCATGATGCATACATCTTCATGTATGAAATTACACCCTTGTAAAAGAAGCCTGAGGTAGCTAGTTAGTCTTTTATGTCAAGTGAGAACACAGGAAGAAGGCCCCAGCTTTGAAGCACAAAGAGAGCCCTCCCCAGACAGCAACTCTGCTGGTGCCTTGATCTTGGGCTTCCTAGCCTCCAGAACTGTGAGCAATAAGTTTCTGTTGTTTTTAAATTACTCCATCTAAGACATTTTGTTATAGCAGACAAAATGAAGTGAGATATCTAGATACCAAAGCCAGACAAAGACACCGTAAGAAAGCTACAGACCTGTCATAAATATTGATGCAAAAATTATCACCAAAATATTAGAAAACCAAATTCAGTAATACATTAAAAAGAACATATACTATGACCAAATGGGATTTATTTCTGAAATACAAGGATGATAAAACATGCAAAAATTAATCAATGTAATATACCACATTTACATATCGAAAGAAAAAAATACACATAATCATCTCAATTAATGCAGAAAAAACAATTGACAAAATTTAACACCCCCTCATGATAAATACATTGAACAAACTAGGAATAGAAGAAAATTATTTCAACATAACAAAAGCCATATATGAAAAACACACAGCAAACATTATTCTCCATAGTAAAGAATGCAGCCTTTTCTTTTACACCAGTAACAAGGTAAGGGTGCCTACTTGTACCACAAGTATTTCAATATAGTATTGCAAGTTCTAGCCAGAGCAAGTAGGCAAGAAGGAGAAATAAAATAAATCCAAATTAGAAAAGAAATAAAATAACTATTGCTCACAGATGATATAAACTTGAATGATGAAACCCATAAAGATTATGCTCACACACAAAAACCATTAGAACTAATAAGTGAAATAAGCAAAGTAGCAGGATGTGAAGTCAACATATTAAAATATCATGTTTAAATGATTATAAATCATGCTACTATAAAGACACATGTACATATATGTTTATTGCGGCACTATTCACAGTAGCAAAGACTTGGAAACAACCCAAATGTCCATCAGTAATAGACTGGATAAAGAAAATGTGGCACATATACACCATGGAATACTATGCAGCCATTAAAAAGGATGAGTTCATGTCATTTGCAGGGACATGGATGAAGGTGGATAACATCATTCTTAGCAAAATATCACAAGAACAGGAAACCAAACACCACATGTTTTCACTCATAACTGGAAACATCACACACTAGAGCCTCTTGGGAGGGGTAGGGGGCCGGGGGAGGGATAGTGTTAGGAGAAACACCTAATGTAAATGACGAGTTGATGGGTGCAGCAAACCAACCTGGCACATGTATACCTATGTAACAAACCTGCACATTGTGCACATGTACCCTAGAACTTAAAGTATTATAATAAAAAATTGTGTTTCTACATATTAACAATGAACAATATGAAAACAAAATTATGAAAGCAATTCCATTTGCAATAACATCAAAAGAATATAATACCCAGGAATTAACCAAGGAGGTGAAAGATTTGTATGATGAAAATTACAAAACGTTACTGAAAGAAATTAAAGAAGATGTAAATGAAAGAAATTAAAGAAGATGTAAATAAAAGAAAATAAATCCCATGTACATAAATTAAATGAGTTAATGTTGCTAAGATGTCAATACTACCCAAAGTGATGCACAGATTGAATGCAATCCCTATCAAAATACCAGTTTTCTTTCCATAAATAGAAAAACCCATTAGAAAATTTATATGGAATTACAAGGGATTCCTATTAGCCACAACTATTTTAAAAGAATGAATAAAGCTGGAAGACACACTTCTTGATTTCAAATCTTACTACAAAGCCACAGTTACAAAACAGTGTGGTGGTGGCATAGAGATAGACATATAGAGCAACAGAAGAGAATACAGAGTCCAGAAATAATACCTTTCATATATGGTCAAAAGATCTTTTCACAAATGTGGCAAGATCATTCAAAAAGAAAAGAACAGAGCTTTCAATGAAGATTCTTGGAAAATTGGATATATAAATGCAGAGGAATGAAGTTGACCTCTTTTCTAACACCATAAATAAAAATTATCTTCAGGTGCATCAAATAACTAAATATAAGATCTAAACCTATACAAACTCCTAGAAAAAAACCCACGACAAAAGCTTTAAGACATTGGAATTGGCAATAATTTCTTGGATATGACATCATAGACATACGCAACAACAATAGAAAAATAGACAAATTGAAACTTCATTAAAATTGTCATCAAATAACAATATCAATAGAGTCAAAAGGCAACCCACAGAATGAGAGAAAATATTTGCAAATCAAATATCTGATGAGATTAATATCTGATATTTACAGAGAATTCCTAAAACAGCAGAAAAAATACCAACCTGAGTCAAAATTGGGCAAAAGACTTGAATACATATTTCTCCAAGGAGGATATACAAGAGGTAAATAAGCACATGAGAAGATGCTCAACAGCACTAATCATTAGCAAAATTCAAATCAAAATTACAATGAGATAGCACCTTATACCCATTAAGATGGCTACCATTAATAGCACTAATAAATAAGTGTTTTGTGACAATGTGGAGAAATTGGAGCCCTTGCGCACTGTTGGTGGAAATGTAACATGGCACAGCCACTGTGTGAAAAACAGTGAAAACAGAATTGAAAATGGAATTACTGTATGATCCAGGAATTCCACTCGAGAATGTACCCAAAATAATTGAGGCCAGAGTCATGAAGATATCTTTGTACACCCATGTTAATAGCATATTAAAATAGCTAAAAAATAAAGAATAAATCCAAATCTTGTATGTATGGATGAATGGATAAGCAAAAAAGTGATGTACTGTAAATATGTGTACAAGTATATTATGCAGCCTTAAAAAGGAAGTTATTTCTGGCATATGCTATTACATAGATGAATCTTGAGGACATTATGATAAGTGAAATAAGCCAGTAACAAAAGGAAAAAATTCTGCACAATTTCATATATATAATATCTTTAAAATAGCCAAAATGATAGAAGCAGGAAGTCAAATGGCAATTGCCAATGCCTGGGGGAAGGAAGGAATGAGGAGTTACTGTTTAATGGGTATAGAGTTTCAGTTTTACAAGATGAAAAGATCTATAGAGGTAGATAGTGGTGATGGTTGTACAATATTATTAATGTATTTAATAACACTAAACAATGTTCTTAAAGATGGTTAAAATGGTAAATTTTATGTTATGTGTATTTTACCACAATTTTAAACATTGGGGAAAATGGTAATAAAAACTGGACAAAGCATCTTGCTTTCCTAGCGAAGGTTTCTCAGAGTTTGAATCCTTATTTTCCCAGTTATTATACGTGTAGCCATAGGTAAATTATGCAACAACACTGAATTACCTTTTTCTACCTAATATAGGACTACACTCACGTCTATCTCAGTGTTATTGTGAAAATTATATAATAAAATGAGAGAATATAACAAGAGCTTGGGAGATCACAAATGTCTACAAATTGATATTAATTACAGAACATTGTTTTGATGAGTATTCATGCTTTCTTTCAGCATATGAAATGAAGTTCTTGTTTTGATTAATTTTATAGGGCAATTACAGTTTATAAAACATAATTTCTTTGCTAAGTCTAAAGGAATTATTTATTTTTGACCCATTTCAAATAAATGGGTTTAAATTAAGCCATTTTGTTTGCCTACCTAAGAAAATCCCTATAAAACTTTCTAAAAGCCCGGAGTGTTCTAAGCATTTGGCATTTGCTAGGTGGGGGAAAATGCCATGCTTGCATTAGCTGAGAAACTGTGTCCTTTATTACATTATATGCCACACTCCAGAGTAGCAAGGCACAATGGCTTCCAGGCAGTTTGGGAACAATTGTCATTCCCTATTAACAAACATAAAGAGCACAGTATGTTTTCCTCTATTATCCAAAGCTGTACTTTTTATTGCTGCCTCTCTGGCCCTTAATAGTTCTAAACAGCAGGCAGAGGGATAGTGACAAGTCGAAGGTGACTACAAGCTTCAGATCGTGCTCTAGTGATAACTACATGTTGCCTAAAGCTGAAAGACCAGTTCCCTTTGCTCTTTATACCCAATATAATCTGGCTGGAAAACACTGATGAATGAATTTCAGAAGGTGTTTCACTTTGTTTTAAAGTCTTCTTAGATGAAGAATCCAAAAATATACTTTGCAGGCTGGTAACATTTTGGCAAAGCTATTCACTATGACATGCAAACATTGAACCCCAGCCAAAATGAAATGTGGCTCCACATGCTGAATGAATTTTGATTATTGATATTTTTATGAAGTTGTTATGAAAAACATGAGAAATGAAAATATAATAGGTACTAATTAATTAGAAGCCAACCAAAATAATAATTCTCTGCAGAGATGGACTGATCAGAAAGCGAGTAGTTACCTCACTTATCACAATGTCCTCCAATTTGATCCATGCTTTCAGCTGTGGCAGGATACACTGCAAAATGTGATAAGAGAGTAGATTTTATGTGATTTGTTCTTACCCCAGTAAAAATAATAATAATAAAAGTGAGCAGTCATTTGCCAAGATGTCTCACAAACTCTTGAGAAAATTATCAATTTGAAGCAAGAGAAGTGTCAAAATCTACACAGCTGTTCAATAAATGTTTATGGTGAGATAAATACACTGTGTTAACATATATTATTACCGTCTTTATTCTAATAAGCATTCCGAGACAATTTGTCCAAATTTGAAAAAGGAATACTGTTATAATTCACATAGTATGCACGCTTGAATATGCACACAGAATCAATTCTCACTCCTAGTTAAATTGTTTCTATTTGGTGCCTGATAGTATAAGTGATGGAGTATTTTATTATAAGATGAGTGAAGTTGGAACAAATCTTGAGAACTTGGAGTTGTTTTTCCGTGAAATAATCATGCTTGTTTTTTATTTTTTATTTTTTTCTTTCTTCCAAAGAGATGTCTCTCCTTCCTTGTTCTTTACATTATTGATACTGCTTATTGATTATTCTATGTTTCTGTTATCTCACATAATGTATAGAAATCCTCAAAAATCACAGATAAGTAATTCGATCATGTTTTAATCTCCTAATTTGACCATATTTTTCTTTATGTTATTTCTCAATATCTGATTATAATTTTAGACTGCCAAGGGACTGGCGACTATCTCTTGGATGATGGTAATTTTCAGTACTTCTCAGGTGTATGGTTTGGCAACCTTTAGCAAAACTCACATTTCCACACATATACATCATTAATCCAGTGCCCAGCAAAATAGTCATTGTCAAAATATTTTTGGTAGGACTGTTCCTCACTTTGCAATTGCCTTGGAACACAGCACCATGTAACATATGTCATATATCGAGTCAATATGAATGATACTTAATCTACATTTACTCTGCTGGTTTTTTTTTTTTTTTTTTTTTTGTGGAAACCGGTAGAGGCAGCAGTTTAGCTTCCAGTCCTTAATTACTTATGTATTTTAACTAATATTAAATTAAAGATTTCTACATAAAATCATAATATCAAAACAGAAGAGAATATCTAATATAACCAAGCTGCTAATTGGAAACGTATAGAAGAATTATTTTTCTTATTGCATTCTATATTATTGACACAATTATAGTGTGATACTATTTGTCAAAACTATAGAGTCAAACTGGATATCTGATTTGTGGACTTTCTAATAGGGTATTTCTTTTCTTTTTTTTTTTTTGAGACGGAGTCATGCTCCATTGCCCAGGCTGGAATGCCGTGGCGCGATCTCGGCTCACTGCAAACTCTGCCTCCCGGGTTCACACCACTCTCCTGCCTCAGCCTCCCAAGTGGCTGGGACTACAGGCACCCACCACCACGCCCAGCTAATTGTTTTGTTTTTTTTTTTTTTTAGTGGAGACGGGGTTTCACCGTGTTAGCCAGGATGGTCTCGATCTCCTGACCTCGAGATCTGCCCGCCTCAGCCTCCCAAAGTGCTGGGATTACAGGCGTGAGCCACTGCGGCTGTTCCTCATATGTTAAAAGACTAAACAGAAAACTGATATTGAAAGTTTCCTTTGTGATAAAAGCAAGTAACCATGTGAGATCAAAAGACTCACTAACCCGTCACTCTTGCACGAGCCAGCACAGTTTGTGTGTATATGTGTGTGTGTATATAAACTGAGAGGAGTAATAGATTATTAAAAAATATTTTATATAAGATATACAGAATATCTTTTTTGTGTATATGTGTGTGTATACAGCCTGAGAGGAGTAATAGATTATTAAAAAATATTTTATATAAGATATACAGAATACAGAATTAAAGTAGAATTTCAGTTATATTAAGGCTTAGTTAAGAGAAGGAATTGAGTCTACCAAGTAACTGTGAAGTATTTCCTTATAAACATTTATGCTGGTGGGGTCTCAATATACTGGGCTTAAATATCAAACAGATTTTATTTTATCAAGTAAGATTTTTTAGTGTGAAAGTTTACATAGGGCTATTTTGGAAGAAGAACATGTGAAATAAGCTGAGAAATTTGGTTACACATTATTTAAAGGTTTTTTATAACATTAAAATTAGTCACTAAAACCAACTGATATGTGACCGAGGAAAACTGATATGTGACTGAGTTGACACCCACTGAATAAATTACCTATAGTTTTTTAAAAAAAATTATACATAGATCAAAAATGAGGTTCTTCTTGGAAGCCTATTTAGAGTTCTTTGTATGTTTTTCCTGTAATTTTCAGATTTAGCTTTTTTTAAATTAAATTAAATGAAGGACTTGGTCAAAATAAATCTAAGGTACAACCAATTTACAAAACTAGTAATACAGAGCTGTTCCATTGAACCGATGATCTGCCTTCATGTAGCCGTCCCCTGGACCTGCCATGCACACCTCTCCATGTGTGCAAGACACACAAACACTCTCACACGACAGCAGGAAGCTAAGAGAGAGAGGAGAGAGACAGAGACAGGGCGGCAAGAGAAACAGAGGAGTCCCTGACAAGCTTTGAAAAATATTTAGACCCAAAAAGCTATTTTTAAGATCTCTGCTCTTTGTTATTCCTGTTCTATCTATGCAGCTTTTGCTTCATTACTATGGGCCATAACTATGTGCTTTGTGAAATTATTAAGCATAAAGGCAGTAATAATGCAGATATGTATTTTTCATCATAAATAGTCACTGGGTTCGGTCCCCTTGCTTACTATAATGAGCCCCAGCAAATAATGAGTTAAGGGCAATGACGAGCCTAAAAATAACCCATATTAATTGATAAGTTGTTTAAAAATTTGGTTACACTTTTAAATTATGTATTTTAACTCGTTTAATCCTTAAACAATCCTATGCCATTGATAGGCTAATAATAGCTATTATTCTCCCCAAGTTACAGATGAGGAAAGCAAAGCAAAGGCCAAGCAAATGACTTGCCAATATTCAGATATCAAGTGGTGAAGCTTGAAAACTGAACTTCAGAGGCAGATCTTTCAATTTGCATTACATTGTTTCTCACATAATTACACACAGGACTTTTCACAAAGCAATAATATAAGAAATAAAATTTGGGGAAATAATTATAGCCAAGAAATTGTTCACACTTGGAGACAACTGTAATTATACACACATGTGCACACACAAAACTTTATATGCCAATTGGGAGAAGGTGTAAGGGAACACTCGCTTTATTAACTTCTCAGTGAGATTTTACAAATGTCAAATGCTTTTCATTTATCATAGTCTATGCTAAAGTTTTCTAGAAACAGGAACCCTCTGTTACTCCTCATAAAAACAATGTTGCAATTTGACAATTACATTTCACACAATTACAGGAGTAGCTTATCTCATGCTTCATGCCACAGTTTCTATTTTAATATATGCTGTCCAGGCTTCTTGAAATAAAATTACTGTGAACTTCTCCGGACTATTCATCAAAATATTTCAAGAAGCACTACTATCACCAAAACTAAGACGTCACACACAAGAGTACCTTCATTTAAAGTGTGTAAATGTTAATATATGACAAGGAAGAATGATGTTTTACTAGCATCTTCTCCATAAACTGCATGTGAACACATCTTGTGATTCTTAGGGCAGAAATCAGAAGATGAGTCCTTTTCCACCCTTACCTTATATGGAGGCCAAAGCAACTCTGTCTAGGAAACTCATCTGCCATGTTGACTTCTGGTCAACCCTGGTTCCAAAATGCCTCTAAGATTTCCAGTTTTTCTGTTGTTCCTGTTTAAGAGCGTGTACTTACCTTAAATCCTGCCTTTAGAGAAAATCAACATTGATAAACTCCTATTTACCATAATCCATGACCTCAGGGAAAATTCCTATCCATATTTTCTAAGTCACCTTCCCTTCGGTGTGTTATTCCTGAGTCTCAGGGGTAACAGTGTTAGACTCCACCATTTTCTCTCATAGCCACCAGAGACACAGACATGGCTTCAGTTCATAAGTCCCTAATAAATGTTTCTTTCAGTGAAGACAGATTTGTCAGCCTTTTTCTTTGGCCACTCAGCTTCCCTGGACTTCGGAGCAGCTTTGCAGAGACCTGCCCACCATGAAACACTTTATTACCTAGTCGTGGTGGAACCAAAGCATCTATCTTCACAGTACCTGAAGATTTCTCAATCTCTGTTCAGATCATCTGACAAGAAGTATAATTATTGTACCTACTACATGGCAGGCATCATGTTGAGCATGTAGGATGCCAGCTCAAATAATATACGATGTCGTTATTCAATGGAATAAACAAGATAAGATACAAATAAAGTGCATTAAAATATAATGGGTTCGGCCGAGGCGGGCGGATCACAAGGTCAGGAAATCGAGACCATCCTGGCTAACACGGTGAAACCCCATCTCTACTAAAAATACAAAAAATTCGCCGGGCATGGTGGCGGGCGCCTGTAGTCCCAGCTACTCGGGAGGCTGAGGCAGGAGAATGGAGGGAACCCGGGAGGCGGAGCTTGCAGTGAGCGGAGATGGTGCCACTGCACTCCAGCCTGGGGGACAGAGCGAGACTCCGTCTCAAAAAAAAAAAAAAAAAAAAAAAAAAGAAAAAGAAAAAATATATAATGAGATATAATGAGTTCATGATAGAGAACTGAATAACACGCAACGTAAGGAAATAGGAAGAGCATCTGAGTGAGACATTCATCCTGAAGCCAGAGTTGGGATTTCTAGAGGAATGTTATCTTAACTGTGTCTTCAAGTTCAAAATTTGGTAAAACGTCTACTTCATAACAGATAAATTAGGCTGTGTCAAATCATAGTAGCATGAAGCCATGCAACTTCTTAAATAAGCCTCATGTCTACTATGGTAAACATCACAATTGAAAATATGGTTTGATATGAGGCTATCTAGGGATAAGTCGGGGAATTGGTCTCCGGAAAGTTATGCATAATTGCTAAATATGTTAAGCAGACTATAACTGCGATGATAATTTTTATTTCATTTTTTTTTTCTTTTTTGAGACCCAGTCTCACTTTGTTGCCCAGACTGCGGTGCAATGGCACCATCTCGGCTCATTGCAACCTCCACTTCGTAGGTTCAAGCAATTTGCCCATCTCAGCCTCCAGAGTAGCTGGGACTACAGATGCACATCACCACCCCTGGCCAATTTGTGTGTGTGTGTGTGTGTGTGTGTGTGTGTGTGTGTGTGTGTGTTTTGGTAGAGATGGGATTTTGCTACATTTCCTAGGCTAGTCTAGAACTTATGGAGTCAAGCAATCTGCCTGCCTCTGCCTTCCTAAGTTCTGGGATTGTTAACCGGGGCCGAGAGCGGGGGAGTCGGTGGGGGGTCCTTGTTCTTAGAGCTCCCCAGATGGTGGTGGGCTGCTTCCAAGATGGCAAGATGGCTCTTGTTCTCTGACCTGGGGTTTTTGGCCTTACGGATTCTAAGGGATGGAATCTTGGGCCATGGGGTGAGTGTTATAGCTCTATTCAGCTCAATTAGGATGAGCACCCGGCACTTAGCCCTCGCAGGAACAATGGCAAGCCTCTAGCCCTATTGCGAGCGGCAATGGGCGCCGCCTCGCTGGATCAGAAGTGCAGCAGAACCCCTGCTGGATCCAGAGGGGTGGAAGTCAGCGGCGGTGTCTGTGAAGACCGCAGTCAGCAGTGGGGGATGGCGAGCAAAAGCTCAGCTCCAACCAGAACAATCATGGACCAGAGAGTGTGCAGTTGCAAGATATGATAGAGTGAAAACAGAGCTCTCATACAACAGGAAGGGGACCCAAAGCGGGTTGTGGTTGTCAGCTCGAATGCCTGGGTTTATATCCCGATCATTGTCCCTGCCCTGTGCTCTCAGGGTATAGATGATTGGCTATTTCTTTACCTCCTGTTTTAGCCTAATTAGCATTTTAGTGAGCTCTTTTTACTACCTCATTGGTCGTGTGTGAGCTAAGTTGCAAGCCCCATGTTTAAAGGTGGATGCGGTCACCTTCCCACCTAGGCTTAGGGATTTTTAGTCAGCCTACGAAATCCAACTAGTCCCATCTCACAGGATTACAGGCATAAGCCACTGTGCTTAGCCTGATCATCTTTAATTCTGTTGTTAGTGTTGTGGTTGGATTGGAGGGGATCCTGATTATGATACAGACAGGAGACAGGAAAATACTGGGTAGGAGAGAGCAGTTCCTGAGCAAGGACCCCACCCTCACACCTGGATATCCGCAGCCCTAAGTGAGAACAGGCATTCCTGTTGCCTTTTGGCCCATCAGGTCTCCCTATCCCGTACCCATATAAACCCCGACTACCAGGCTCCAGAAGCAGATGTGGAGACAGGCAAATGAACGACAGAATGGTGAGGCAGAGAAAGAGAGAAAGAATGTTTGAATGCCGAGAGGAGTTTGGCTGGGGGTGGCTGGAGAGGAGTCCGGCCTCTGGAGGGCCAAATCCAGGGGCAGATTGCCTTCCTACTCCATTGCTCTTCCAGCTCTCTATCCTTCCACTGAGAGCCACCTCCACCATTCAATAAAACCTCCACATTCATCCTTCAAGCCTATGTGTGACCTGATTCTTCCAGAACACTGGACAAGAGCTTGGGATACAGAAAGCTGTCATGCTGGTGCTCTGCCCTTGCAGAAAGGCAGAGGGTCCACTGAGCTGGTTAACACTTAAGTTGTCTGGCGGATGGCAAGGCTAAAAGACCATAGTGTAACACGTGCCCACTTGGGCTCCTGCACCTGTCCGTCTGTGTGCTCCTCCTCCCATAATGGGTTTGGGCAGCAGCGACCAAACAGACAACCAAAACCCATGTTGCACCTCCTATGAGGGGTGTCAGGGAACTCTCTCAATTAGAAGCTGAAAATTTAGTTATATTGTTGCACTTACTTAAGTTGGAAGAAGCGAGAGCTTAATATCTGATGAAGAGTGACAAACAAAAGAATTATTGTAAAAGTGGAAGCTATAGAGCATAATCAGATGCAAAGTATGGTAAGTGAGAATGAAGGGGACAAATGTAACCCCCAGTTTTCTTGTTTGGACAAGTATGTTCTCTTTGACATTATTTACTAAATAAGAGGTACTGGAGAGGAAACAGGCTGACAAAGATATGACGAACTTGGTTTCTGATATCCTGGTTTGAGGTGTCAGTGGAATACTCAAGAAAATAGCCACCTTAAGCTCTTTAAATAGTTGAAAACATTCTCCCTAAGAACTGGCATAAGACAAGGATACCCACTTTTGCCATGGCTATTCAATATAGTATTAGAAGTGTTTGCCAGAGAAATCAGGCAGGAGACATCATCCAAATTAGAAAAGAAGAGGTCAAGTTATCTGTGTTTGCTGATTTTATTATCCTATACCTAGAAAACCCTATATATTCCACCAAAACTCTTGGATTTTATGAATGAATTTAGTAAAATTTCAGTAAAAATCAACATGAAAAAATCAGTAGCATTTCTATACACCAATAACAATCAAGTGAAGAAACAAATCAAGAACGCAATCCCATTTACAATAACTACAGAAATATACCTAAAAATATATTCAATCAAAGGAAAAATCTCTACAAGGAAAACTACAATACCCTGATTTAAAAAAATGTAAATGGCACAAACTAAAAAAAAAAATCCCACGCTTGTGGAATTGAAGAAATAACATTATTAAAATGAACATACTGCCCAAAGCAATCTAGAGATTCAATACAATCCCTCTCAAAATACCAACATTCTTCTTCACAGAATTAAAAAAAAATTCTAAAATTTATATGAAATCAAAAAATTGCCTGGCTAGCCAAAGCAATCCTAAGCAAAAACAACAAAGTCATATTATCTGACTTCAAATTATACTCCAAGGCTATAGAAACAAAAACTGTATGGTACTGGTAGAAAAATACACATAGATGAACAAAACAGCATAAATAACCAAGAAAAAAACCACATATCTATAGCTAACTGATCTTTGCCAAAGTTGACAAGAATATATATTAGAGAAGGAATACCCTTTTCAATAAATGGTGAGGGAAAATTGGAATGCCATATGCAGAATAAAACTAGATCCCTGTCTCTCACCATATACAAAACTCAACTCAAGGTGGATTAAATACTTTAATATAAGACCTGAAACCACGCAAATATTAGAGGAAAACCTATGAAACTGTTTTGGACATTGGTGTAGGCAAATGATTCATAACTGAGTCCTCAAAATTACCAGCAAAGAAACAAAAATAGACAAATGGGACTTAATTGAACTAAAAAGCTTCTGCACAGCAAAATTAATAATCAACCAAGTATACAGACAACCTGCAGAATGGGAGAAAACATTTGGAAACTGTGCACCTGACAGGGGACTGATATCCACAATTTAGAAGAAACTCAGACAGCTCAAGAACAACAACAAAGAACAAAGGATCTCATTAAAAAGTAGATATAGGACATGAAAAGACATCCTTCAGAAGAAGACATACATAGGCATGTAGCTTGAAAATAATAAAAGAAGAAAAATATCAAAGGTATACAAATACCTAACAAGCATATGAATAAATACTCAACATCACTAATCATCAGAGAAATGCAAATTAAAACAATGAAATGTCATCTTATACCAGTCAAAATTGCTACTATTAAAAAGTAAAAAACTAACAGAAGTTGGCCAGGAGGTGTAGAAAATAAAACACTTATACACTACTGATGGGAATGTAAGTTCACACAGCCTCTATGGAAAACAGTATAGAGATTTCTCAAAGAACTAAAAATAGAGATACCTTCAATCCAGCATTCCGCTACTGGATAGAAAATCAATATATCAAATAGATACCTGCACTCATATATTTATCACAGCACTATTCACAATAGTAAAGATATGGAATCATCCTAAGTGTATGCCAATTGATGATTGGATAAATAATATGTGATATATATATACACAACGGAATACTCTTTGACCATAAAAAAGAATGAAATCACGTTTTTCTTTTTCTTTTTTCTTTTTTTTTTTCAGCAACATGGATAGAACCAGAGGCCATTATTTTATGTGAAGCAACTCCGAAGCAGAAAGACAAATACTTTTTATGTCTCACTTATAAATGGAAGCTAAATAATGTGTAGACATGGACATAGAGTATGGAATAATATACACCTAAAACTCAGAAGTGTTGTGGAGTGGGAGGTGGTGTATGATGAGAAATTACGCAGTGACTATAGTGAACATTTTTTGGGAGATGGATATACTAAAAGCCTAGATTTTATTATACCACGATGTAATATATCGATGTAATAAAATTATACTTGTACTTTTTAAACTTATACAAATAATAGTTTAAAAAACAGTAAATATCTTCCTTTCATAAAGTCAGGATTTATTGTAGAATAAATCCTCCTCATCCCCCAATATTTTGCCTATAGTAAGCAGAGAAATGATCTAGATATTTCAGCAGAGTCAGGTATTTGTCTTTGTTTGGGCAGATTTAAAAAAGTACCAAAGACTGGGTAATTTATAAACAACAGAAGTTTATTTCTTGCAGTTGTGGACGCTGGGGAGTCCAAGATCAAGGTGACAGCAGATCTGGTGTCTGTTGAGGTTTCAATGAGGTCTCTTCTCTTGTGTATTTCTGGTATATAGATGGTATCTCCTAGCTGTGTCCTCAAATGGTGGAAGGGGTAAGGCAGTCGTGGGGCCTCCTTCGAAAAAGCATGAATCCCATTCATGAGGGCTCCATGTCATTATATATCACCTCCCGAAGGCCATCTATACCATCACCTTGGGGGTTAAGATTTTAACATATGAATTTTAAGAAGACATAAACATTCAGACCATAGCAGCATTTGAAGCAAACTTGGCTAAAGTAATAATTCTGGCATATAGATAAATATTGAAAACAAAGAAACACAAAGACATTAAGGGCTATACTTATAAGAAATGAATTTTATGTATATGAGCAAGAGACAAAAGAAGACTCTTTAGATATAAGAGTAAATCTAAAGCAATGGTATTTGAAATATTTAACAGGTACCAATATGACAAACATATTCAAAATGGGAGTTAATAGGTGAGTCTAAAAATTAGTCTTTAAAAATCATTCTAAAATGAAGATTTCATTTCAATTCTACCAATAATTTGGAAAGTTTTTTCCTCTTTTGACCTCAATGCTAAAGCTGAAGGTTGGACAATTGCTTCTTAAGAAGTCCTAGAATAGATAGAAATTTAGACGAGTATATACAGAAAAGAAATGTAGTTTCCAATGTTCTGTTTACACTCCCAAGGATTGTTTTAACTCACACTGGTGAGTATTCTGTCATATGTCCAGCGAATCATTTGATATCAATGTGATATAAAGCAAATCCTCTAAAAATATATTATTCTTTGTGTATTTGTCAGGGTTCTCTAGAGGGGAGAACTGATAGATGTCTATATGAAGGGGAGTTTATTAGAATTGACTCACACGATCACAAGGTAAAGTCCCACAATAGGCCATCTGCAAGCTGAGGAGCCAGGGAGCCAACCTGAGTCCCAAAACCTCAAAAGTAGAGAAGCTGATAGTGCAGCCTTCAGTGGCAAATCACTGGTGTTAAGCCCGAGTCCAAAAGCTGAAGAACTTGGAGTCTGATGTTCAAGGGAAGGAAACATCCAGCACCAGAGAAAGATGGAGGCCAGACTTAGTCAGTCTAGTCTTTCCACGTTCTTCTGCCTGCTTTCATTCTGGTAGCACTGGGAGCTTCCTAGATGGTGCCCACCCAGATTGAGGGTGGATCTGTCTTTCCAGTCCACTGACTCAAATGTTAATCTCCTTTGGAAACACTCCCACAGACACATCCAAAAACAGTACTTTGCGTCCTTCAATCCAATCAAGTTGACACTCAATATTAACCATAACACTTTGGCCAGTCTTTCCCCTGATGTAAAGTTAACTGTGGAAAACAATAAGAGATATGCAAAAATGTGAATAGGTGCTATACTGCTTGGTGTATAGGAATTGTATTTTTTTGTATTGTATTTTTTATAAAAATGTTATGAGAAGAATAATATAATTAAATTTATTAAGCATTAGTGTGTGACTGCACTGCAGTGTGTAACACTGACTGGAAGAAAAAGGGACTAAAAGTAATGTGATCACAAGTACAAACTACACTGTTGATATGCTGCAGAATCGTTAGACACAATGAGTTCCTTAAACATCTAAATTTTATACACTATGAAAGGATAGGATTTTGTTCTAATTAAACATTCCACTACGTATTACTACACTTGAACAACTTACCTTAGGTATTATGATTCCTCGGTTTACTGTTATCCATAGAGCTAAACACTAAAAATAACAGACCCTTTTTTAAACTTTGATTTTAGAGTCAAGGTGAATTGGAGCAATCAATCTTCCAGATTTACTAAATATTTTGTCTCTACCTGTTGGAAGGCAGTTCTTTAATTTCAGTGTTCTGTATTTGTTGTAATTATGTTTCCAATTTGATTAATCTAAGACATGAGCCAAGAGTAATTATTTTTTATTTTGTTACGGTATGGATTTTAGGGCACAAGTATGAAATATAGATATTTTCATAAAATATGCTATTATAATAGCACCAACAATAGTAATATATTGACAATAATAGCTTGATATGTGCTAGGCCATGTTCTCTATTGACTAAATGACCCATGTAATCTTCAAAAAAAATCAAATTATAATTTTTATTTTATGTGTAAGAAAACTTAAACAAAAAGCATCTAAGTTGTCCAAGTTCACATAGATGGTGGAGGCAAGATGGAATATAGGCTAACTGTCCCCAAATTCTATATTCTCAACTATGGTCAGGCTAGAAACGGTTGTGTCATGTGGTATAATACTAAGGGTTTTGTCTTCATTTCTGTTCTTGGAATGTTGTTGGTGAAGTGGAGTAACAAGGCTGAGCAAAGAACAGGACTGCACTCATGAATTAGAGAGACTTTTCCATAAAATATTCATTTACTGAGGGAAAAAGGGAAGACGTATTTTATGCTAGGTACATGCTTATGATAAAAATGAGAAAAGAGGAAAATAGCTGAAGACGAGATAATGAGTATCCTCCTTAGATGGACCTCAACCTGGTCTAATTTCTAAGGAGTCAAGATTTCCAAGTCCCAGTACACGTGGGCTCTAAAAATCCTCATTGGTAGGTCCCACAATTTTAAAGGGGCAAGAATTTATAGAAAACAAATCTAAATTGACAATGATACAGAATTGAACAGACTTGCATTTTTGTATGCAGCTGAGTAGATATAATTAATTATCTACTAGGTGATTTATTAGGAACCAATACATTTAATATTTCTGAATTACATTTTATGATTGGACATATTGAGGCTAAAATGCAACAACCCAATGAATCGCATATGTTACATGGAGATGGCCAGAAATTATATGTTATTCAAGAATACTTAGTATTGCATCTTTTCTGATATATTGACTTGGTTGTGAGTTCCATTTGCTGACTTTTTAACTTTTAAATGATAAATTATTATCTGTTCAGTATTTTGTGGGTTGTTTGTATAACCCTAGAGCATGTGCTGATGCATATTTGCATATTTCTGGTCTATAATTTTTCAATAGCTAGGCTTTAAGACATTTATATGTAGTAGTTAAAATATAAATCTTCCATATCCCTATTCCTAAAGATACATATTCTTCCCAAAATTGCTTGTAGAGTGTGATACTTCATTGGTGATCTACTGTACATAGGCTTGAGCAAGATGCATATAAAATATTGCAAAATAATATTAAAGTATTTGTAATAAAATTACTTCCTTTTAAAAACTGAAGATAAGGGACATTTGCTTATTATAGATCCTCAACATTTTAAAAAATTTGTATTCATTTTGTATTAGTTAATATTATTGCATAACAAATTATTCCAAAATTAGGGACTTAAGAAAACAGTAAGTATTTATTACATTATGGTGTTTGTGGGTCAATAATTTCCAGTGGACACATGGGGATGGCTTACTTTGGCTCTGTCATGTCTAGAGTCTCAACTAGAAGATGTAAACTTTGGGGAACTGAAGTCATCCAAAAGGTTAAGCCTGGAAGATCTATGTCCAATTTGATTCAAGAAAACAAGACGGAAGCAGCAATTCTAGCCTCAAAAAATATATGTCACCAATATGCAGCATTCTGTTCTTTAGATGGTGCCACTAATTGGGCTCACATTCAAGAGATGGTAGGTAATTAGGGTGAGAAGTATAGAACACTTGGCAAACCACTGCACTAAGAGACTGGACCAAACTCTAGCATGACTTCTAGCAGCATAAGGACATGTCTCCAGGATGACCCTGGGCCCTTTTAAAGTGTCTGCCAAGAAACTTTAATGCTGCCAGGAAAACTATTTGTTCTAACCAACACACACCAGATAATAGGTCCCTGTTCTACCTTTTTTGAACATTTACTACGAAGGGTTTGCAAATATAAATCTGTTCTCTGGCAACTCAGGAGCATCTCTCTCAAAGACCTGCAAGCCATTCCTTTAAAATGTAATCATTAAGAAGGACTTATCGTCTGTCTCCTAGTCTTGGTGAAATGATAGAATCCTAACTTAGATAACAGACAGCTAGCAGACACAGCTGACCTCATCACATTTATACTGACCAACCCTTTGTACTTTTTCACTTATCTAACTCTACTGAAACCCCACATTTGCCCTTCCCTCATTTTCCCTATAAAACCTCCAAATTACCTGTGCACAAGTCAAAATGGAACTCAGCCTTTTTCACAACTCTCATAAGTTACTGAATAAAATCTGTTTTCACCTCTTCAAATAATATCTGGCTGTATTTATCTTAGACATGCTGAGACATGTCAATGTATTTAAAAATGACCATAGTTACTCAAAGGTATGACATATTGAACTATTTTTGCTTTTGTTTTCTTGGTTTAGTAGTACAGGGAGAATAACCTTTGGTTAAGAAGCCACATTCATGGATGTTACTGGCATCCATGTGAATGAATCCAAATGCCTTTTAAGTGGTGATCTTCCTTAAGGAAGTGGTAAAATGAAAACATTAGCATACTGGTTCCTGAGTATTTGCAAAAAGCACCCAGGAAAATGCACACGCACACACACACACACACACACACACGCACACATGCACACGCACATACACATGCATACACAAACAGAGACATACGTTATGAAAATATAACCTTATCTGAGTTCCTGAAGTTGTTCACATGACTAGATTGAGCTACAGAAAATTGAATTACTATTATTGTTATCCTATAAGACTATAATTTCAATTATATGCTGGTGAGCCTGAGTGTAGCTTCATTAATTTAGTCATATCAAAAGCAATTTACAGGGATCAATTGCCATGAAAGAATGTTTTGTGAAATAAAATCACATTAGTATTAAAACATATGAGACAACATTTTGGGAAAAAATTCATGTCTAACAAATTTAAATAAAGATAAAGGACAACTCTCCTGTGATCTTAGATATTAATGCAGTAGTTAAAATTAAGAGAGTAGTCAAGTTTTCAGTCAAGATAAAAGGTTATTCTAGGACAAGACATCATAAGGCATGAGTTGCATAAAGTTAGACTTGAAATGTAATAATTTTTAAAAAATGTCTACAAACCAAATAATTATAAAGTGACCAAAAAGTTACTTTTTATTTTTAATATTTTCTGAGCTACTATATTTATCAGCTATTGTGATTTTTTCCTATTTAGAAAATAAAGAAATATATTAGTTGTATATAGACATACCTCAGTTTATTCTGCTTCACTTTATTGAGCTTTACAGATACTGTGTTTTTTTACAAATTGAAGTTTTCTTACAAATCTGCACCCAGCAAGTCTATTGGCACCATTTTTCCAACAACATGTGTTCCCTTCATGTCTCTGTGTTACATTTTAGTAATTTTCACAATATTTTAAACTTTTTATTATTATTATATCTGCTATGGTGACCTGCTAACAGTAATTTTTATGCTAATGTTATAATTCTTTAGGACTCCTCAAACCATACCTATATAAGGCACCAAACATAATTCCTAAATGTATGTATTCTGATTGCTCCACCAACTGGCTTCTCCTCCATCTCTCTGCATTTCTTTGGACCTGTTTATTCTCTGAGACATAAGAATATTGAAGTTAGGCCAACTTGTAACCACACAATGGCCTATAAGTGTTCAAGTAAGAGGAAGAGCCACATATTTTTCACTTTTAATCAAAAGCTAAAAATGTTTAAGCTTAGTGATGAAGTCATGCCGAAAGCAGAGATAGGCCAAAAACTAGGCCTCTTGGGCCAAACACTAAGCCAAGTTGTGAAGTAAAGAAAAAGGTTATTGAAGGAAATTAAAAGCACTACTCCAGTGAACACAGGAATGACAAGAAAGTGTGAAACATCCTTATTGCCAGTATAGAAGAAGCTGTATCGATCTGGATAGATCAAACCAGCCACAGCATTCTCCCAAGCAAAGCCTACTCCAGAGCAAGGCCCTAACTTTCTTTAATTCTATAAAGGCTGAAAGAGGTGAGAAAACTGTAGAAGAAAATGTGGAAGCCAGCAGAGTTTTGTTCCAGAGGTGTAAAAAAGTAGTAATCTCTATAAACAAAAGTGGAAAGTGAAGCAGCAAGTATTGAATTAGACGCTACAGTAAGTTACTTAGAAAATTTGGCTAAGATAATTGATGAAGATGGCTACACTAAGAACAGATTTCCAATGTACATGAAACAGCCTTATATATGGGAAGAAGATACCATCTACCATTTCATTTCTATAGCTAGGGAAAAGAAGTCAATTCCTGGCTTCAAAGCTTGAAAGGACAGACTGACTTTCTTATTTGGGGCTAATGCAGTTGGTGACTTTAAATTGAAGCTAATGCTCATTTAACATTCTGAAAATCCTAGACTCTTAAGAATTATGTTGAATCTATTCTGCCTGTGCTCTATACATGGAAATAAAGCCCAAATGGCATCACTTGTTAACAGCATGGTTTATTAAATATTTTAAGTTCATTATTGACACCTACTGTTCAGGTAAAAAAAAAAGGATTTCTTTCAAAATATTAGTGCTCATTGACAACGCTCCTAGTCATCCAAGGGTTCTGATGGAGATATACAAGGAGATTAATGTTGTTTTCATGCCTGCTAATACAACATTCTTTGTGCAGCATATGGCTCAAGGAGTAATTTTGACATTCAAGTTTTATTAGCTAAGAAACACTTCTGGGCAGGCCGCGGTGGCTCATGCCTGTAATCCCAGCCCTTTGGGAGGCCAAGGCAGGCGGATCACCTGAGGTCAGGAATTCGAGATCAGCCTGGCCAACATGGTGAAACCCCAACTCTACTAAAAATAAAAGAATTAGCCAGGTGAGGTGGTTCTACTGCCAGGTCGAGGCAGTAGAATCGTCCAAACCCAGGAGGCGGAGGTTGCAGTGAGCCAAGATCGCACCACTGCTCTCCAACCTGGGCAACAGAGAGAGTCAAAATCTAAAAAAAAAAAAAAAAAACTCTGAGGCAGTAACTGCCACAGATAGCGATTCTTCTGATGGTTCTGGGCAAAGTGAATTAAAAGTCTTCTGAAAAAGATTCACCATTTTAGATGCCATTAAGAATATTTGTGATTCATGGTAGGAGGTAAAAATGTTTACATTAAAAGAAATTTGGAAAAAGTTGATTACAGTCCTCATGAATGACTTTGAGGTGTTCAATACTTCAGTGGAGAAACAACTGCAGATGTGGTGGAAATATCAAAAGAAATAGAAGTGGAGCACGAAGATGTGACTGAATTGCTGAAATCTCTGATAAAACTTGAACAGATGAGGGAGGCGCTTTTATGGATGAGCAAAGAAAATGGTTTCTTAAGATGGAATCTACTTTTGGTGAAGATGCTGTGAACATTGTTTTTTTTTGTTTTTTTTTTCAATCCTCCAAGACGTCTGAAATATGAACACTGTTGAAATGACAACAAAGGATTTAGAATATTATCTAAAGTCAGTTGATAAAGCAGAGGCTGGGTTTCAGAGGATTTACTCTAATTTTAAAAGAAGTTCTACTGTGGGTAAAATGCCATCAGATAGCAATGCATGTTACATGGAAATTTCCCATGAAAGGAACAGTCAATCAGTGTGGCAAATTTCACTGTTGCCTTATTTTAAGAAATTGCCGCAGACATCCCAAACTTCAGCAACCACAACCTTAATAGTCAACAGCCATCAACACTGAGGCAGGATCCTCCACCAGCAAAAGGATTACAACTTTCTGAAGACTACGTGATTGTTAGCATTTAGCAATAAAGTAGTTGTAAATTAAAATATGTCATTTTTACATGTGATATTACATGATGAACCACAGTATTGTGTAAATGTAATTTTTATATTGAGTGGAGAACCAAAAACATTGTGTGGCTCACTTTATTGCAATATTCTCTTTATTGCAATAGCCTGGAACAGAACATGCAATATCTCTGAGGTATATCTGTAATCATAAAGTCAAATATAAGTTCAGCAGCTGCTAGCCTCACCTGCTTTCTGGCCAGTCACTTTATTACTAATTCATGTGTGGTTTATTACTAAATACCTGTTGGTGTCTTAGATTTCACCATCAGTGAAGAACACTCATTTACAGACTTTTAGAGAAAGTTTATCTCAGTTTGCAAACAGTATGAAGGCAGATACATTAAGAATTGATTGTTCTTGAATGATTACTGGGTAAATAACGAAATGAAGGCAGAAATAAAAATGTTCTTTGAAACCAATGAGAACAAAGACACAACGTACCAGAATCTCTGGGGCACACTTAAAGCAGTGTGTAGAGGGAAATTTATAGCACTAAATGCCCGCAAGAGAAAGCAGGAAAGATCTAAAATTTATGCCCTCACAGCACAATTAAAAGAACTAGAGAAGCAAGAGCAAACAAATTCAAAAGCTAGCAGAAGGCAAGAAATAATTAAGATCAGAGCAGAACTGAAGGAGATAGAGACACAAAAAACTCTTCAAAAAATCAGTGAATCCAGGACTTGTTTTTTTTTTTGGAAAAGATCAACAAAATAGACTGCTAGCAAGACTAATAAAGAAGAAAAGAGAGAAGAATCAAATAGACGCAATAAAAAATGATAAAGGGGATATCACTACCAATCCCACAGAAATAAAAACTACCGTCAGAGAATACTACAAATACCTCTATGGAAATAAACTAGAAAATCTAGAAGAAATTGATAAATTCCTGGACACATAAACCCTCCCAAGATTAAACAAGAAGAAGTTGAATCTCTGAATAGACCAATAACAGGTTCTGAAATTGAGGCAATAATTAACAGCCTATCAACCAAAAAAACTCCAGCACCAGATGGATTGACAGTCAAATTCTACCAGAGGTAGAAGGAGGAGCTGATACCATTCCTTCTGAAACTATTCCAATCAACAGAACAAGAGGGAATCCTCCCTAACTCATTTTGTGAGGCTAGCATCATCCTGATACCAAAACCTCATAGACACACAACAAAAAAGTGAATTTTAGGCCAATATCCCTGATGAACATCGATGCGAAAATCCTCAATAAAATATTGGCAAACTGAATCCAGCAGCACATCAAAAAGCTTATCCACAACGATCAAGTCAGCTTCATCTGTGGGATGCAAGGCTGGTTCAACATATGCAAATCAATAAATGAAATCCATCACATAAACAGAACCAACGTCAAAACACATGATTATCTCAATAGATGCAGAAAAGGCCTTCCACAAAATTCAACAGCACTTCATGCTAAAAATTCTCAATAAACTAGGTATTGATGGAATGTATCTCAAAATAATAAGAGCTATCTATGACAAACCCACAGCCAATATAATACTGAATGGGCAAAAACTGGAAGCATTCCCTTTGAAAACTGGCACTAGACAAGGGCGCCCTCTCTCACCACTCCTATTCAACGTAGTGTTTGAAGTTCTGTCTAGGGCAATCAGGCAAGAGAAAGAAATAAAGGGTATTCAACTAGGAAAAGAGGAACTTAAATTGTCCCTGTTTGCAGATGAAATGACTGTATATTTAGAAAACCTCATTGTCTCAGCCCCAAATCTCCTTAAGCTGAGAAGCAACTTCAGCAAAGTCTCAGGATACAAAATCAATGTGCAAAAATCACAAGTATTCCTATACACCAATAATAGAGAAGCAGAGAGCCAAATCATGAGTGAACTCCCATTCACAATTACTACAAAGAGAATAAAATACCTAGGAGTCCAACTTACAAGGGATGTGAAGGACCTCTTCAAGGAGAGCTACAAACCACTGTTCGACGAAATAAAAGAGGATACAACCAAATGGAAAAACATTCCATGCTCATGAATCGGAAGAATCAATATAGTGAAAATTGACATACCGCCCAAAGTAATTTATAGATTCAATGCCATTCCCATCAAGCTACTACTGATTTTCTTCACAGAATTGGAAAAACCTACTATAAAGTTCATATGGAACCAGAAAAGATCCTGCATAGCCAAGACAATCCTAAGCCAAAAGAATAAAGCTGGAGGCATCATGCTACCTGACTTCAAATTATACTACAAGGCTACAGTAATCAAACAGCATGTTACTGGTACCAAAACAGGTATATAGACCAATGGAACAGAACAGAGCCCTCAGAAATAACACCACCCATCTACAACCATCTGATCTTTGACAAACCTGACAACAACAAGCAGTGGGGAAAGGATTCCCTATTTAATAAATGGTGCTGGGAAAACTGGCTAGCCATATGTAGAAAGCTGAAACTGGATCCCTTCCTTACACCATATACAAAAATTTACTTAAGATGGATTAAAGACTTAAATGTTAGACCTAACACCATAAAAACCCTAGAAGAAAACCTAGGCAATACCATTCAGGACATGGGCATGTGCAAAAACTTCATGACTAAAACACCAAAAGCAAGAGCAACAAAAGCCAAAATAGACAAATGGGATATAATTAAACTAAAGAGCTTCTGCACAGCAAAAGAAACTGTCATCAGAGTGAACAGGCAACCTACAGAATGGGAGAAAATTTTTGCAATCTACCCATCTAACAAAGGGCTAATATCCAGAATCTACAAGGAACTTAAACAAATTTACAAGAAAAAAACAAACAACCCCATCAAAAGGTAGGCAAAGAATATGAACAGACATTTCTCAAAAGAAGACATTTATTCAGCCAAAAAACAAAGGAAAAAATGCTCATCATCACTGGCCATCAGAGAAATGCAAATCAAAACCACAATGTGATGCCATCTCACACCAGTTAGAATGGCGATCATTAAAAAGTCAGGAAACAACAGATGCTGGAGAGGATGTGGAGAAATAGGAATGCTTTTACACTGTTGGTGGGACTGTAAACTAGTTCAACCATTGTGGAAGTCGGTGTGGCGATTCCTCGGGGATCTAGAACTAGAAATACCATTTGACCCAGCCATCCCATTCCTGGGTATATATCCAAAGGATTATAAATCATTCTACTATAAAGACACATGCACACATAAGTTTATTGTAACACTGTTCACAATAGCAAATTCTTGGGACCAACCCAAATGCCCATCAATGATAGACTGGATAAAGAAAATGTGGCACATATACACCATGGAATACTATGAGTTACAGCTCTTTGCAGGAAAAAGGATGAGTTCATGTCCTTTGCAGAGACATGGATGAAGCTGGAAACCATCATTCTCAGCAAGCTATCACAAGGACAGAAAACCAAACACCACATGTTCTCACTCATAGCTGGGAGTTGAACAATGAGAACACATGGACACTGTGCGCGGAATATCACACACCAGGGCCAGTCAGAGGGTGAGGGGCAAGGGGTGGGAGAGCATTAGGAGAAATACCTAATGTAAATGACGAGTTGATGGGTGCAGCAAACCAACATGGCACATGTATAACTATGTAACAAACCTGCACGTTGTGCACATGTACCCTAGAACTTAAAGTACAATTAAAAAAAATAAAATAAAAAATAAAAATAAAAATAAAAAAAGAATTGATTGTTCTTATCACTGCCTGATACATTGTTCAAAAGTATCTCTGTGGGAAATCCATGCAGGAACTTCAGCCAGTGTATCTAAACTAATTGTAAAAAACAAAAACTAAAACTAAAAACTTTATCGTTATATCTTTTTCCTGACAAAAACACACAAAGTGATGACAATTTTACATTCAATATGTGATATGGTCTGGCTGTGTCCCCACCCAAATCTCATCTTGCATTGCAACTCACACAATTCCCACGTGTCATGGCAGGAACCCGGTGGGAGACAACTGAATTATGGGGACGGGTCTTTTCTGCACTGTTCTCTTGATAGTGAATGAGTCTCATGAGATCTGATGTTTTCAAAAATGTAAATTTTCCTACACAAGCTCTCTTTCTGCCTGCTGCCATCCACGTAGGATGTGACTTGCTCCTCCTTGCTTTCCACCATGATTGTGAGGCCTCCCCAGCCATGTGGAACTCTTTAATAACTCTTTTTCTTTTGTAAATTGCCAAGTCTTGGGTATTTCTTTACCAGCAGTGTGAAAATGGACTAATGCAATATGTAAGCCTTTTCAGTAAGATGTATACATTTGAATCCTCAAATTAACTTTTCATTTTACTTAAAACATTATGCTATTAAAAACCAAACACAACTCTAGCATGCCCACAATCATTGTGATTACCTGTTATAATTCCTTAAAAGTGTATTTGAAGTTGAACTTGTATCAAAAGTTATAGAATTCATACTTCACCAGGTAAAAAGATTTTTAGAAATCCAGAGCTCATACAGTGAATAAGCCCCTCATTACTTCTTTGTAAAATAATGCTTTATTGAAATGTCTTTCTAAACTCTTATCTTTTCATTTCATTTTGTGACTTTCTCTCCTTGTAGCTATTTATATATCATCTTCTCTCAATATTTACCAAACACGACTCTGTTCTTTTAAGTTGTTAGTACTGTCTCCTTATAAGTTGTCAGTAGCACAGAAAAACATTTTTATATATATCTTACTTATAGTACATTTAAATGGAGAATATTACACAACATTTCACATTGGCAGGGAGCAAAACCATCTTCCTGCACGTTTATTCTCTTTTAGGGAAAGAAAAGAAATTGTAAGCCTGGATTTGAACAATGGTCTTTTTGAGTTAAGCTTACCCCTGCTTTTCATGATCTGGATTGTAGAACTCATGTGTCTAGCACTATAAAACATAGCACTTACATTTTAGTGCTAAATAACAAAACTTTCACTCTGGCAAAAGGATTTCACTGAGATTTAACAATCCTTGTGCTCATTCCTCATTTCTTCTCTGTTAAATTAACCAATGCTGCTCCAAAGCATTTTCTCTCTCCTTTTGTCCCTAGCTAGCCTCTTTCACTCTTATTTGATAATATCAACACCAGTTTTATAGAGCTGATTGAAAGTATATAATAATATGAATCCATGGCAGGAGAAGCATCCTTTTTAATGGCATTACCTCTCCTTTTTTTTCCCCTGCCAAAATATGCCCACTGTTGTGTGAATATCTAAACTCGTGATCTGATACTGTTTAAGTCATTTTGCTATTTTCAACTTTGCTTCTTTTTAAAATATTTTCTTCCATATTATATGTTACCTTTCATCTCTCTACCCTTAATTCTCATCTAATCAGAAAGGACCATTTATTTTCATTTGCCCACTTCAAATATTGTCCTATATCTGTACTTCTTGTTACCACTGACATTCTTTAAATAATGGTTTACTTATATTTCCTTTCCTTCTTGATGTTTTATTTATTTATTTTTATTTTTTACACTACATTAAGTTCTGGCATTCTGACTCCTGCCTTCAGCAATATGGCAAAATGGCTCTCTTCAAAGTTATCTATATTCTTTTAATACCTAAACCCAACTACTTATTTTCTGTGATCTGAGTACAGATTTTGTCATTGTTTTCTTGAATTTTGATCTGTCTCTTCTTCCATGATCCAAGATACAATGCTAATCACATTCTTGTCTTGTACACCTGCCCCTCCTTTTCTCTCTATTTTACTGACTATTTCCAATTCAAAATTATGGATTGCTCAAAGAAATTACCCTGATATTTTCCCATGTTCCATGTTTTACCTGAGAGATCTCAATTACTCTTCTGGCTTCCTTCACCTTAGGAAGATATCTACTAAATCTCTAAGGTGAAGATGGCACTCTTCAGTGACTGTTTGTTTCAGTGACACATTAAATTCAGACTGTCCAAAACCAAGCTCATTAAATTTCATGCTTAACCAGTTTCTTACTCTGAAATCTTCATTTTCAATTTTGGCATCATGAAATGATCCATCTTTCATATTGGAGAAAACTCCATTCTTTTTAACATCACCCAGCTCCCTGCTTTTTATTCTGTCTTACAAATTCATCTTCTCTAAATACTTTTTCTTCTACCCTTGTAGCTCTACTCACTTTTATTTTCTGCAGGTTAATTCAAAGGTAGACTTCTATTTGATTTCTTTACTGTCATTCCCTCGAGTTAAACTTGAACTCCCGGGCTACCATAGTCTCACTTCTTGACATTTTATTCACAATTGAATTATCATCTCCAGTGCTTCATCTTGATGTCTCCAACCAATTCTCTTTGGTTATTTTGTAATATTGTTTATTTGCATTTAGTATTAATTGATTTTATTACTACTATCTTCTGCTGAATTTGACTTTCTAAATCACAGCAAAGATCCACGCCCTGGTTTTAACCCACTTATCCAGGATTATTTCCTATCATTTATATTTATGCTAACTGAAGTCCAGGGGGTTTATTAATTCTTGTTCTATCATGTCTAGTCATCTCTTAAGATCATCTGTTGATTTATTTGAGTTATAATATTTTTTACTTCTAGAATTTCCACCTAATTTAAAAACTACATACTTTGTCAGTCTGTGGTGAATTTCTACAGCATTTTCTGCTATTTTCTTAATTTATTAATCATAATTAGTTTTAATAACCTAAGATAAGTTTAATATTTAAATAATCAATGAGCTTATTTTGATTGTATGCTATTTCCTTTTCAATTTCGGTTATTTGGTCATTTTGTCAATTTTGGTTATTTGGTCATTTTGTCATTTTTAGACTACGCTGTAACATTTTTATATAAAAAATTTAGAGTTGCTATATTATGTTCTCTTACTCTAAAAGGGGTTATATTTTCTTATGTCTTAACACAATATCAGGAGACCACTTTGATCTTGGCAAAGATTTATTTTAAGTTGTGTTGTTTTTGATCTGTTTAATTTTTTCCTTTGTTCCTAGAGTTTAGTTCTTAATCCTATGGTTATCTTACTGAAAGCATAGAATGGTTATCTAAGCCTCTGCACCTTATACGGTCTTGCATTTCTGCCATTTCACCTAAAAACCTAGAAGGATGACCTAGCCACATCATTTTACAGAGGCTTGAATTTCTATTGTTTTACCTGGAAGTATATTGTGGTGACCTAGCCACTCCACTTTGGAAGAATTTCAACTCCCAAATCTCTTTTCCTCACAAAATATAGCTGCTAAATGTGTGCTTATGTCTTTACCCAAAGAATTTCTATCTTCTGCTAGGTTATTAGAGTTTTGCCTTATGCATTCGTAACTATGCAGTCAACCAAACATTAAGAGGAAATTGTACAGAGTCGTGGGTTTACTTCCCTGTGATCTCCTGTTCCCCAGGATTTTTGGCATCCTAAAGTTCTGTCTTCTGCAGCTAGTAATCCTGCTGCTTTCTTCTTGTTCTTCAGTCCCCCAAACTTCCAACAGGCAAATATCTTCAGGGAAGAAAAGTGTAAATGTGAAACTTCACCTGGTACACTCTCTCAGTAATTGCAGCTCTACCCCTTCTCGTATATGCATTATTTCCCTTTCAATGACATCAGACAGTTGTTTCATGTATTTTGCTTAGATTTCATGGTTATTTTTGGTAGAGGGATTAATCAATACAAGCTTTTTTTATCACAATTGCCTTCCTTTTTACTATTCTTAAAATATTTTGTGGATAAGTGGTGTTACATATTCCTGATTTTGTTCAATAGAATTTACAAATGAAGTCATGGAAGTTTTTTCCTAGGGAATTTTATTTCATTGAGAGATGTAGGAATAATCAAATTTTCTATTTTTTTGTGTTACTTTTGTTAAGTTGCATTTTTCAAAAAATTTGTTCATTTCAAGAAAGTCACGAAATGTAAAGTTTTCACAATGATCATCTATTAATCTTTTATTATCTATAGGTTTATTTATAATATTAATTATAGTTTCCAAATTTTGGATGGGAAATGCTATTACATTTTGAAAAATTCAGAAGAAATAAAAATAAAGTCTTCCTTTTGCCTTTGCCCTTCAATATTCCAGAAGCTTTTCATAAAATTGATGGGCTAATATACATACTATTCTGTACATAACTTTTATTAATATTTTTCCTGCAGAGATTGCTATATTAGGACATGAAAATCTTCTTCATCTTTGTTTATGGCTTTATAATATGGGCATACCATGATTAATTCTTGCACCCTGCACCCCATTTATGAATATCCACATAGGATCCAGGCTTGTCATACATGAAATGCTGTACTAAACAACTTTACAGTGCTCATTTCCACACATATATGAGTTGGTCTTTAAGGTAACTTTCTGTAAATGTAATTGCTTAGTCAAATGTTACATGCATTTATAATTTAGAAAAATATTTTCAGATGTTTTATTAGATATTTATCTTAATTTACAAACCTGCCAACAATGTGTGACAGCCTGTTTCTTTACGTCTTTTCAACACCATATAATTAATACCAGTTTGAAAAAAAGACTTCTGAATTTACTTTTTGTTTGCCTTTATTTATAAATACAGCTGAGTCTTTCTTTATGTTTAATGATGCCTCTATTTCCTATTTTCAAAGTGCCTATGTTTTTTCACTATCTTTCCATTGAACTTTTGTTAGACGTCTCCCTAATTAATTAATAGCTACTCTTTACAAATGAGAAACATTATTTATTTTTGTCCTGGAATATGTTACAAGTATTTCACTTTGATTTTTAGTATGCCTTTGCTTTTGCTTGTGATACTGTTTAGCAATGCCGATTTTGTTATAATTGTAGATAGTAAAAGTCAGTGTTTTTCCAAGCAGCAAAAATGTTTATTGTTGTGAGATATTCCACTATATGAACATGTCACATTTAAAACATATTATGTAAGCTGGATGAGGTGGTTTATGCTTGTAATCCCAGCACTTAGAGAGGCCAAGGTGGAAGGACTGCTTGAGGCCAGGAGTCTGAGTCCAGCCTGAGCAAAATAGTGAGACTTCTTCCCCACAAAAAAAATTCTGAAAAATGATTAGCTGGGCACAGGGGTCTGCACCTGGTAGTCCCAGCTACTGAGAGGCTGAAGTGGGGAGATCAGTTGAACCCAGGAGTTTGAGGCTGCCTTGGGCTATGATCATATCACTGCATTCTATCCTGGGTGACAGAGCAAAACTCTGCCTCTAAAAAAATGAAAATGAAGAAAAAATTACATATATATATATATATATGCACATAAAATGTATTCTAATTTTGATGGACATCTGAATGTTTCTATCACAAAGCTAATATAAATAACACTTCTCTGGAGATTTTGGTACAAGTCTCTTGAACATTGGTGCAGACTTTTCTGTTGAGTGCTAGGAGAAAATTTGTCAAAATTTTCATTGGCTATTTTTATGTTGTTTTAGTAAGTAATTACAAAATTAGTTTTAAAGAAAGATACAATTGTTTCACTTTGTTACCAATACTTGATATTAACAAATATTAAAGTTTTGCCATGCTGGTGTTTGTGTTGGGAAAATTCATTGTGATTTTAGTGCTAATTCCCTTCATTACTAATGAATTTAAGCACTGTACCATATGTCTATGAGCAATTTGATAATTTGCTTTAAGTGTAAGATTATTAAAAGTTATGCATTTTTTAAAAAATGTCTCTGGTCAAGTCTTCTTCCGTATTTTCTTGTTAATTTGTGGAAGTTTATATATTCTCGATGGATCTTTTGTGGTCCCATATGTTGCAGGTATCTTATTCCATTCCTTTGTCTATTTGATTCATAATCATATCTCTTAACAAACAGAAATGTTTAATGCTGTCCAAATTATCAGGTTTTAATTTTCTTAATGGCTAGCTTTTAAAATATGTTTAAGATAGCTTTTCGTTTTTAAAATTTACAGAGATACTCTCCTATGCTATCTCCCTGGTGATCTTTTTCACTTCCTTTATGTCTAGAATCTACCTGCAACTGGCTTTTGTGCATAAAGTGAAGTGATAATCAATTTTTTCTGTCTTTATAACTGTCCAAACATGATTTCTTACAAATATATCATTTTTATAAACCAAATATTTATACATGGTCCTGTCTATTCCTGGGCTCTATTTGCTTTCATTAATCAGTTCACATATTCTTATATACTTAGAAAGAAATACTTAAAAAAAAATTTAAACCAGGTAATTAAGTTGAAAATTCTACCTTTATATCTAAGTTTTACTTTTAGTCATTATCTATTAAGCACATACTATGATCAAATATAGAGTTCGTATTTTCCTTTTTCTTCTCTCATTTTTCTCCTTATTTTGAAACGGGAAAAGTTTCCTTGTTCCCCTCGCAGGGCGTGAGTTGGGCATGTGGCTCGCTTCTTCAGTGCCCCGGTGCTCAAACCTCTAGAGGAGCATACAGACGGGCAGGCTGTGGGCTCTGACCCCACGGCAGTGTCTAGGGGTAAATGTTTACAGCTGAAGCCCCAGTAGGCATCTGTTACAGGGTGCTCTTTTAGTTTTGCCGTCTACATGTGGCTTGTGTTAGTCGGCTCAATTAGACTCCCTTCCTTATTGAGAGGACGGAGGGATTTCTGTATTCCGGGTTCCTACTTTGGCGTACCAGAAGAATCAGATCACACGGGGCTTGGAGAATGAGTGCAAGGTTTATTGAGTGGAAGCAGCTCTCAGCAGATGGGGCAGCCAGAAGGGAGATGGTTTTCCCTTGGCATCAGGCCGCTTGGTGGGTTGGGGTCTCCTCCGTCTGCCTGGGCCAAACTCCAAGTCGTTCTGCCGGTAGGTGGCCTGCTGGTGCGCTGGTGCCTGTTGGTGCGTCCTTGACGTCCAGCCACTTGTGTGTTCTTCCGCTGGCATGCTCCTCTCGACGTCCAGCTGCATGTGTGTCTGCCTGCTAGGGTCTCGGGGTTTTTGTACGTACAGGATGGGGGCCTGGCAGGCCAGGGTGGTCTTGGGAAATGCAACAGTTGGACTGAAAGGCAAGAGTGCCTGTCTTCACCTAGGTGCATGAGGAGAAGCCTGGGGATGAAGCCCTTGCCAGTGACCCACCCTTATCCTCTACCCAGCACTTCCCTGCTTCCCTCCTGTATCAGTTTGATTTTAAGTATATCATTTTATTTGTGTTTACATTTAAACTGTTAAACATATTTGAACCTCAAGTTCTTGATTTATTTCAAATATATTGGCCTCTAGGTACTAAAGATAAGGAAGTAAAAACATCTTTCTCTTTTTCAGCCATCTTTCTTTCTTCCTTTCTTTGTTAGTTATATTATTTCTACTTCATCAGAGTTTATATGGCTACTATTTGTTGTGGAACATCATCTCCTTATTTGTTACGGCCTAATTCCTAAAGACAAGCAGATAATTTCTCACTGCCAGTTATTTTGCCTTTAAATATTTTGTTTTTTTCCCAGTAAATTATGTAAAAATGGCCTGTAGAAATAATGTCCTTTCTTCTTAGATATTTAAAACTAATTTCTCTTAACATTACACTCTACCAATAGTAATTTGCTACACTATTTTTTTCAACTTCACTCTCTTTATTGATACATTAGGCATTTTCCCTACTATCTTTTAATGTTAAATGTTGACTTGGGAAATTATTTATGCTATTTTATATGTTGTCTGGTAAAATGATTTTGTTTTTTGTTTGGCTGTCAAAAATACTTTTTTATTTACCAGTAGATACTAATTTATTTTTAAGGATATTATTTCAAGCTGGTCCTCTGGGTTAATAGTCTCTGAAATATGGTATACTTAATATGTAGATGAAAATATTTATTTTAATTTCAGAAATAAAACTGTATTTTAAAATTTTATATCCTATTCTATTATTTAAATTTTATTGTATAGGGACTTTAATTGTGTACACATTCAATATCCTTTCCCATCTATATATCACTTCCTCTCTTATTTATATTATTTTTCCTTTTTAAGATTATTTAACTTATTTAATATTCATTACCATTTCATTTCTGTTTTCCAAACTTTTCATTATGATTTTAACATTGTCTATCTTCCTTGGTGTCTTTCTTATTTACTTTTTATCTGTAACATTTTTCTGTTTTCCACATCTTTTCTCTCCCGCGACAACCCAGGAATCCAGTTGTAATATTCTTCTGGTGTCTTTCATCTTTTATAAAAGATCTTAAATTTCTGGTGTATATTCTTATTTCACAGATGTGATTGTATTTTTTTTTTTTTGTATTTCATTCATGGCCAAGCAGTCAGTTTGAATTGTCCTTTATTTAAATATATATATATATGTGTGTGTGTATATATATATATATATATATATTTATATGTATGTATTTTCCTGGAGATTGTTTTCTCATTTGATATTTGTTTTTTATATCTCATCTGTGTTCAACTCATAACGTTTTTATATTATCCTTTGCTGCTTCTTTCCACTTTTTTTAAAAATTATTTTTAAAGGGTATCTGTTCTTCCCGGGCTAAGCTATTTGAAACCAATTCCTACCAACCAAAGACAATTAGCAGCCAGAATTTATTAAAAAGACAAACAAACAAACAGAAAAATATCTCTTCCTTGCCACTCCAGGGACATACAACTTTGTTCAAGTAGAGATTGTCTTTGTAATTTTTTTTTCATTAGCTACAATTCCTCTGATTATTGAAATTTAACTTAGTGTAAGGAAGATTTTAATCCCAGAACAATCATTTTGCCCTTATCCTTTTGTGATGGTTATTTTGAAGTGTCAACCTGACTGAATTAAGGAGTACTAGAGAACTGGTAAAGTATTACTCCTGGGTTAACCTGTGAGGGTGTTTCTAGTGGAGATTGGTGTTTGAATCAGTGGACTCGATGGGGAAGATCCACCTTTAATGTGAGTGGGCACCATCCAACATCCTGGGGCTCCGGATAGAACAAAAAAAGACAGAAAAAAGGGCAATGTTCTCATTCTCCTGGAACTGGAACAGTTCTCCTGCCCTTGGACATTAGAACTCCAGGCTCTCTGGCCTATGGACTCTAGGACTTACACCAGCGGCCTCCAGTTTCTCACACTGAGAATTATATCAGCTTCTCTTTTCCTGAGGTTTCAAACTTGGACTGAGCCATGTTACCTATTGGCATCCCGGGGTCTACAGGTTACAGACAGCATGTGATGGGACTTCTCAGCCTCCATAATCTTGTGAGCCAATTTTCCTGGTGAATTTCTTCTCATATATATCTATATCTATATCACCTATTGGTTTTGTCTCTCTGGAGAACCCTGACTAGTATGTCTTTCAAACAAGTAATTTAGATTTTTTGTCTCCAATGAATTTTCCTTCTCCAAGAAATATGTTGCTAGGTATCTCTGAAATCCACAATTGCAGCAATTCTCTTTTTTGGCTTGCTTCAGCCTCCATATACAACTGCTCAGCCCCCATTCCTTCATGCAGATTTCCATCCCTTTTGTAATTTTGTGGTTTCACTGTCTCTTAATATCTTTGTGTGTTTTTCTAGTTCCCCTTGCTGCTCTGGGGTGATTTTGAGAAAGATAATGAGGTAATGTTATCTTTTGCTTCTGCATTTTCAACATAGATGTCTTTTTAAAATCACTATCATTATTTATATTTCATTTGTTAAATACTTAGTATGCCACGTGACACTAGAATATTTATTTATTTATTTTTTGTCTTAGATAGCAAGCTTCTAAAGGCAGTTGTGCTTTTTCATTTTTTTTTTTTAAATGCTGTGAAGTACTTAGCATAGTGTCCTACACACAGAAGGGTGTTGATATTGGAACATAAAATCACTAGTTTTGGAGAACACAGACGAATTGGTTCTGTAAATAAATATTTTTGGTAATTCAAGTTTAGTCTTGGAAAACCTAAAGTTTTACCAAAAGAAGAAAATTGACTGTAGGTCTTAGGATTTTTGCACTATTAAGGTGAGATTTCTAAAGTAAGCATGCATTTTGGTTTGAAATTAATGAAAAGAAAGAATAAAATTCAAGCTAATTGAATTGAATGAATTGAATTGAATGTCTTGTACTATATCTGATCTTGTTTGAAAACGGATGGAGTGAGGTGGACCAGGACTAATCCGACTTTTGATCTGGGTTGAAATTAATTCAATTTACATTACAGAAAAGAAAAATATATTACATTCAACAAATCAAATTAAATAAATTTTTCTCAATTAAACTGATTTGTTTGGATTAGCATAATTTACTATACTTTGACCTGATTGAATTCAACTGAAAAAATATAATGGAATATGTGGAAGAAATGTTCTGAATTTAGCAATAGTTCATAAAATAAGCCTTGTTTGAGATCAGCAGTTCCCAACATTTTTGGCACCAGAAACTGGTTTCATGGAAGACAACTTTTCTACAGATGAGACTGTGGATGAGACTGTTCCACCTCAGATCATTAGGCCTTAGATTCTCATGAGAGTGCAACCTAGATCTCGCACATGTACAGTTCACAGTAGGGTTTGCACTCCTATGAGAATCTAATTTTGCTGCGGATCTGGCAAGAGGTGGACCTCAGGCGGTGGTACTCGCTCGCTGGCCACTCACCTCCAACTGTTTCAGTCTGGTTACTCAGAAGCCACGGGTATAGGTCTGCAGCCCAGGGGTTGGGGACCATTGTTTTAGATTATGTACTATGCCCTGGATTGAATTAAAAGGCTTATCTTTTTTAGATAGAATTTAACAGAAAACCCTTTATTATAGAACTATGCTGAATAAATGCCACTAAATATAAAATTTAAAAACAATTCAAACATTTTTGTGAAGAATACTTATTCTCACTAATTTTATTTTCTCTTTCTCTTGTTAACCTCAACACATGTCTTTTGTTTTGTTTTAGTTTTTGTTTAATTTTTCTGATCTGCTTTTCTGGCATTATTACCCTTCATGAATAGATTGTGTATTTATAAGAGAAATCTACATTTTTATTTCTCTTGAACTCTGTTTCACATAGAATGCAGTCATACTATGCATAACAGAATTTCAGTCAAGGATTTACCACATATATGATGGTGGTCCCATAAGAATTTATAACAAATCTTAAAAATTCCTGTTGCCTAGCAATGTCACAGCTGTCAGAACTTCATAGTGCCATTCATTATTCACATATTTGTGGTGATGCTTGTGTAAACAAGCCTACTATGCTGCCAGTTGTATAAAAGTGTCTTGTAATGTCCTAGGCCTTCACATTCATGCAGCCCTCACTCATCCGCTAACCCAGAGCAACTGCCAGTCCTGTAATCTCCATTCATGGTAAGTGTTTTATACAGATGTACAATTTTTAAAATTATTTTTATCATATTTTTACTGTACCTTTTCTATATGTAGATACACAGATATTAACCATGTTGTTATAAATGCCTACAGTATTCCATACAGTAATACGCTGTACAGGTGTGTGGCCTAGGAACAATAGGCTCCGCCACATAGCCTAGATGTGTAGTTGGCTGTATCATCTAGGTTTATGGAAGTACATTCTATGATGTTTGCACAATGACTAAATTGCCTAACAATTCATTTCTTAGGACATATCCTTGTCTTTAAGAGACACGTGATTGCATTTGACTATTCTTTTTCCTTAGGAAACTACCTCCCTATGGAAATATAAATAATTGAAATAATATTGAAAAGATATCCTCTATATAACAATTTAAAGAATTTTGCCAATCCATGACGCAGTCTATATACCATTGTATTAAGACCTCTAGAAGTCAATATTAACTCAATTGCTGTGGAAATGTTATGTTCAGGTAACAACAGCAACAACAATAAGACAGGCTGATTCATTCTGAAAGGCAAAGACAACAGGAAGTTTGGTTCATGGAGAGTCTAAGCTTTAAATAATTGAAATGATCTAAACAGATAAGCAAATAAAATACAGAAAACTGCAACAAAAGGTAGAATTCTTCTTGAAGTTGAGATTCCTTGGAACAGTACAAAGTATAAATATAACATCTAGACCTGCAATTTTGACATTCAATCACATTTTTTTATATTGTCTGTTGTAAGAAAATATTTTTCCTTTTTTTCTGCAGAGTTTTATATGGGAGACCTCATCTATCAATGTGACAACCTAAAAATAATATATTTCAGACTTGTAAAATTTTCACTGCTAATTAAATAAGACATATCCTACAAACAAAGGGATTTATCTTTTAAATCTGAATGTTGATCAAATAATAAAATAACAGTTGATTTTTTATTAAAAGTCTATTCCTGTGTTTTAGGGAATATAGAATTTTCCTTGCCTTCATAATAAAATACCAATTATATGAATGTCTTCAATCAACAAAATGAAATCATTTATTTTAAATAAGCAGCCCTTGCATTTAAATTATGATCTACTATTTTACGTTCTGTAACACTACAAATTTTCCACTTTTCCCATTTAAGAGCCAAGTAGATTAAAGGCTGCTTTTTCTCCATGGCATCACTTTTTCCCCCTTTGGTGAAGTAGACACAAATTAGTCTAAATGATCATTAATGCTCACTAAAAAAATACAGATATCTGGTTTTGTGCGGACTGACAAACTGAAAACATTTTGAGTAGAGCCTGGGTATCTAAGTTTGTAACTACCTTTTATGCACATTACAGTGTGAGAATGTCCGTATCACTATTTCCTATGCATCATTATAGGGAAGATTTTAACTATTCTGAGATCCTAAATGAGACAGAGGGAAGAATATTACACTCAGAGCTAAAAGGCTTGAGTTAGAAATCAGGCTACGCTATTGACAAGATGTATACCTTTAGGCAACTTGAACTCTCTAATTCCATTTCCTCCACTATAAAATACAGTAATACCAGCTTTAAACACACATTTGAACAATTAAGTTAAATGACTTAGATAAAATGCCACGAACAGTGTAGACAGTGAACAAATGTTACACGAATCTGAATAATCAAACTGCTTCAGTGAATGTAATATTCACTCTAAGTAGAAAAATCTGTTCCGTTGACGAAGTGATTTCTTGAGTTACAAGTTTTCCAGAGTACTCATGCTATTAATTTTATTCTAGTTACAGATTATGGAAACTTGCTTCTTTTTCTTTAACTCACTGACTTAGAAGAATTAATCCTCATCTGTATGACAGCATACTAATTCCCATTACAGGAATATTATGCTTGGGGCTTCTCCTTCAATGTATTATTCTATTATATAATATGATGTGTTTGATAGCTTTTTGTCCTGGTTTTTAACCACAAATTTTTGCTGAAAGAGTTTCATATGTTTTTATGTGCTTACTTTTAACTAAAATTAAGAAGAACTATGAGGTGTAGAAATGAAAGTTAGGAAGCAGCTCTCGCTTCATCATGCACTTTAGGGTTTGCCTACTTTATTATTGGGACCTTACCTGATGTCAACATAGATGTAAAATGGAAGTGTATTTTAGCGTTTCAATTACTTTTCAATGGCCTAGGCCAGTAATTCTTTGGGAGGATTTTAGATAAATATCAATTCTTAGTTATTTTATTTCTTTGAAGTAATTGAGATTTTAACTTCCATTATATTGCATTGATTACAGTTAATCAAGAGGCCTTTGGCTAACAACTACTGTGCGAACAACTCTCCATTAATCCATGTTTTGAATATAGTTTTCAAAGGCTTCATTTCTTCCCCAAAGGAATCAAGTTTGTTAGAAAGTACTTACATAAACCAAGTAACAGAGCAGCATACGCACCATTATAAAGAATTAATTATTTGTATGGTGTAGACAAAACATTAGTTATAAATTAAGTGTTATATCTGAGTACATAAAGTAGGGAGACAAATGGAATCTCTGATTACTGAAAATAATCTAACTTTCACAAAATAGCTACTATTTGGAGAGAATTTCATCTCATGTTTTAAAAAATAGTTTATTGGATAATAAAAGGATAGACTGGTTTGATTAGAGCTTTTTCTTTTTTAACCAGAGCTTTCCAAATCTCTGCAATATTGAAGTAGTCATTGTTCTTGGTACTTTGTTGGGGTGTGTGTGTGTGTGTGTGTGTGTGTGTGTGTGTGTGATCTTCCTAGAAAGTGACTTGTTTTGCAGCCAGGAGTGTTTTCCATTGATCTAGGGAGAATGAGACTATTTGCTTAGGTCACACTGTTATGTAGTTCCAGTTTATTCAGTGATAAATTCAAACCTACTCAGGTCAACATATGGAATAGACCAAGAATCAGCAAACTTTTTCTGTAAAGTGCCAGGTAGAATATATTTTAGTCATGTAAGCTATGCAGTTTTCATCACAGTTATTAATCTCTGCTATTTTAGCACAAAAGTAGTTATAGACAATACACAAACCAACATACATGCATTCATGGGTGTGTTCCAATATCACTTTTTTGCATAATGAGGCAGAAGTCCAGATTTAGTCCTTGGATCAATATTTACTGACTCCTGGCATAGATATATACTGTGCCAATAAACTTTATACACATGAAGAATTTTTTACTGTGTATCATGTCCCAAAAAGGAAAAAATGGGACAAATTCTCATTCTTCTACTGTGTGCCAAGCATGGTATTGTAGTCTTTATCTTATAACATTTATTTACCGTGAACTGGACCTTCACCTGTGACTGCAAGTATCCAAGATGATCTTGATGTCCCTTACCTGCTCATGCTCACACACTCGTGTTTCCTCTTCCATGTTGAATTAGGACTAGCTTGTAATGAATAGGATATTGCAAAAATGATGTTTCGTGACTTCTTTGGATGGATCATTTTAGGAAATGGAGGTTTCTAACTTGAATTCAGATATTTATATCACTGATCAACATTTTGCTTGCAACCTCATGAGAGAACCTGACCCAGAACCACTCAGCTGAGTCACTATTTTCTCAATTTTTTTTTTTTTTTAAAGAACAGTTATCACTGTCACCCAGGCTGGAGGGGCAGTGGCATGATCATAGCTCACTGTTACCTTGAACTCCTGGACTCAAGTGATCCTCCTGCGTCAGCCTCCCTGATAGCTAGGACTACAGATCTGTTAGTAGTCCTGTAAGCCTGGTTAGATTTCTTAATTCTGGATATATGATACTACATAAGATACCGTTTTAAATTACTGTTTTGGTATTTTTTTTCAGCAATGATAAGTAGTATACCATGTTATAGATGAGAGAAGAGCAAATATTTTCTGTAAAGAAGCAGAGAGCAAATATCTAGGATTTTTTTGACTCTATGGTCTCTGTTGCAACCATTCAACTCTGTCATTGTGCAAAAGTATCCATAAGCAGCATTTAAATGAGTAGGCAAAGATGCTTAATAAAATTTTATTTACGAACAAAACAGATGATGGGTCAGAATTGGCTTGTGGGACAAAGTTTTCTGACCTCTATTATAGTCAACAAAAACCAGGTTAAATGACATCACAAAAATGGTAATCAGTTTACTTATTTAATGGGATCATCAAATTAGGGAGTCATAAGGACAGATGACTTTCTTTCAATTTTTTTGGATATTTTAGTTTTCTTTATGTTGACCCATATTATTGTTTCCTTATATAGTTGCACAGTACTTAAGTGTAGAGAAATTTTGTAGCCTTAAACATCCCACTTAAAGTGAAGACTCTATGATTTTTTCATTGCCTCCTCTGCAACTCTTCTAAAATTATCTTTTGAAAGTCCTTGACTTCAATCAGAGAAAAAAATAAAAAATGATGGAATAAAGATACCATGGAATAATTCACATTAGAAAATGTAATGGATCTTGTTTTCTGCCAGGAAGAGAAAGAAGTTCTCATACTCATATCTACTGTTCAATTGCAGAAGAAACTTCTCATAAACACCCTGAACTACATGGTTATTTATGACACCAAGAAACTAATGTTAAAATTTGTGAAGCTCTGCTCTCATTAAGATAATCTCTACTGACAATGTCTATTTAATAAGCAAAACAATAATTTTAAAGGAAAAAACCTAACAGAGTTGTAGAAAGATCTGCTGATAAATTAATTTTACAGATTTTTATTTTACTTTAAGTTCTGGGACACATGTGCAGAACATGCAGTTTTGTTACATAGGTATACCTATGCCATGGTAGTTTGCTGCAACCATCAACTTGTCTTCTAGGTTTTAAGCCCCACGTACATTAGTTATTTGACCTAATGCTCATCTTCCATTTGCCTTCACCCACCGAAGGCCTCTGGGTGTGATGTTCCCCTCCCTGTGTCCACGTGTTCTCATTGTTCAACTCCAACTTATGAGTGAGAACATGCAGCGTTTGGTTTTCTGTTCCTGTGTTAGTTTGCTGAGAATGATAGTTTACAGCTTCATCCATGTTCCTGCAAAGAACATGAACTCATTCTTTTTTTATGGCTGCATAGCAATCCATGGTGTATATGTGCCACATTTTCTTTATCCAGTCTATCATTTGGGTTGGTTCCAAGTCTTTGTGACTGTGAATAGCACTGCAATAAACATACGTGTGCACGTGTCTTTACAGTAGAATGATTTATAATCCTTTGGGTATATACTCAGTAATGGGATTGCTGAGTCAAATGGTATTTCTGGTTCTAGATCTGTGAAGAATCACCACACCGTCTTCCGCAATGGTTGAACTAATTTACACTCCCACCAACAGTGTAAAAGCAATTCCTATTTCTCCACATCCTCTCCAGCATCTGTTGTTTCCTGACTTTTTAATGATCACTCTTCTAAGTGGCGTGAGATAGTATCCCATTGTGGTTTTGATTTTTATTTCTCTAATGAAAAGTGATGATGAGCTTTTTTCATATGTTTTTTGGCCACAAAAATGTCTTCTTTTGAGAAGTGTCTGTTCATATCCTGAACCCACTTTTTGATGCAGTTTTTTTTTTGTAAATTTGTTTAAGTTACTTGTAGATTCTGTATATTAGCCCTTTGTCAGATGGATATATTGCAAAAATTTTCTCCCATGCTGTAGGTTGCATTTTCACTATGATGTTAGTTTCTTTTGCTGTGCAGAAGCACTTTAGTTTAATTAGATCCCATTTGTCAATTTTGGGTTTTGTTGCAATTGCTTTTGATGTTTTAGTCATGAAGTTGTTGCCCATGCCTGTGTGCTGAATGATGCTGCCTAGGTTTTCTTGTAGGGTTCTTATGGTTTTAGGTCTTACATTTATGTCTTTAAACAAACTTGAGTTAATTTTTGTATAAAAATTAACTTATACCTTATGCCTTTATGGCAACATAAAAGTCTTTAATAAATGTATTTTGACAGAGTAGGAAAAGGAATACCACCTGAATCTCACATACAAAATAATCAAAGCACCAATTTTGTCTGTGTATGTAGGTATGCATTTAGGTATGTATGTATCTATCTATCTGTGCACATTCAACTATCTTTTCTGTAAATTTTTACGTTATTGAAAAATATCCAGAGGAAAGAAATCTGTCTAGGGATGTTGACAGTCTAAAAAGAAGAGCTTCTGTGCACTGATCTTATTGCTACACTTGCTACTCTTTCAAAGGGATTTGCAATGTGGTTTTCGTTTCATACTGATTGATTTTAGATGAGTTTATATAATTATTACGATTGGTTTCTTGTTTGTTTATCCTTTTTAGACACTTTTTCATATATCCCTTCATTTTCTTATTTTATATTTATTGTATTACCAACTATGCACATTATGTGAAAGAATTTTTAAAATACAAATTATTGAATATGTGTGTAAGATATGATAATAATAAAAAAGTTACTGAGCTGAGCACAATGACACAAGCCTGTAGTCCCTGCTTCTGGGTAGGCTCAAATGAGAGGCTCCCTTGATCACAGGATTTCGAGGCCAGCCTGGGTAACATAGAGAGAACTTGCCTCAAAAATAACGGTAACAACATAAAACCAAGTATTGAATAAAAAGATAGCAGAGTAGAAAGATTAAGGGTGGAAAAGGAGGATGAAGAAAAAGGAGGAGGGGAAGGGAAGGGAGAGGTAGAGGTGAAAGGAAGAGAGGAGGGGAAGAAGAAGAAAGTACATGGTAGTTACTTTTAAATACTTTCTCCAAGCTCTGATACTGCAGACAAGAAATGAAGTGCTTGTCCACATTAAATAAATTAGTCAATTAGTAAAGCGGAACATGCATGTCCTGGATTTACTTCAAATACATTATTAATATTAATAAAAAAAGACTTGCTTAATTCTACATATAAAATCTAGTTAGTGGCCTTCACATTTTTCATGAGTGCTGTTAGCTGCTGCCTGTAACTGAGCCCCTTATCCCACCTGGTTCTGTATTAAGTATATTTAGCAGGTCTCCTTTTCTTATGTGTTTCACTTCCTTAATGTCTGACCTTGTCTTTTGGTCATTTACTTTCCCACCATATGGAAGAAATCATAAAATGTATCTTAAAATTTGTTTAGAATGTTCTAAATAAAATGTCATGTCATGTGTCACTTCCCCAAATGTTTGGAAATTTCATATGCATACACACATATATATATGTATATATTTAGAGTTATAGTGATGTATTTGTTTGTTTGTATTTTATTTACTTAATTTCCCTTGTGATAGGCAGAAAGATCAAAGAATTTATCAGGACCTTCTCCCATGGTTCTGAATCTTTGAAATCAGAACTTCTACAAATATGAAGCAGTTTCAACTGCTCCATAATATATCAGGAAGATGATATTAATGTTTAATCATTTTTAAGGAGCTATGTAAACTGTCATGAATTTGTGTAGATAGCTGTAAGTTAAACAGTGCCAGAAAATATGTTTTTATAAATTATTGTCATTCAATGAGCTATTTTCCCTATTTTTTTACTTTTATGTTGATAAACAGGTACTTTACACTGCATGTTATTGAGTATGAAAATGAATATTTGATGGTTGTGAAGTCACATTATCCTTATGGAGTCATTTTATCTTTAGATTTTATTGATGATAGTAAAAACATGATTAATGATTTTAAAGCCTTACAGATGCCAGAGAAAGCAAGCTTGTATTTCTAAATCTCTAATGCTTGAACATTAGCACTTGGAGTTTCATGTCTATTCTGTTCATTATATACTTTCTCCCCGTTTAAAAGAGGCTAGATTGCTCTCTTACCAGTTCCATTTCAGCCAAGTAATTGGCCACTCTTTAATTTCTTTTCACTGAGCCAGCTTTGTTGCACAGTCTTCTATTTAGCTTGAATCTAGAATTAAGAGCTGGTCATTCCAGAAACCGATTATAGCACATCAGACTTGGCAATTAGATTATTGTATTTCTCTACTAAAAAGGATTTATAGATAGTTGGTATCATCTTCCAATTATACACTGACTTAAATTTTATTTAGTAGCTGATACTACTCAACAAATATTCATTAAATTTCTAGTATGTGCAGATTTTTTTTAGTCACAAGGGATATGAAGATAACTAGATAACTAAAGCATGGACTCTATGAGTTAAGTAATTAATAGTCTAATTCAGAAGACTAAATCCTGAACCAAGGCCTTCGGGACGCTTCCTACCGAAATTTTTTTTTTTTTTTTTTTTTTGAGACAAAGTCTCACTTTGTTGCCCAGGCTGAATTGCAGTCGCACCATCTCAGCTCACTGCAACCTCCGCCTCCCAGATTCTAGCAATTCTCCTGCCTCAGCCTCCCAAGTAGCTGGGACTACAGGTGCACCACCACACCCAGCTAATTTTTGTATTTTTAGTAGAGATGGATTTTACCATGTTGGCCAGGATAGTCTGGAACTCCTGACCTCAGGTGATCCATCCACCTCGGCCTCCTAACTGACAATGTTTCTGTCAGAAAGTACTATTGAAACATTTACTATCTAGACATTTAAATAAAATGTTTGCTGACTCTTTCTCTATTGGTTACATTGGTTTGAAAAGGTTGAATATATTCATCTACTTTAGTATGTATTTTTTCATGTTAATGTTTATGAATGATTGATATAAATTATACATACAAACTATATATATGCACATATATATATTCTCCACACACATATTTCTGTGTACACGTATGCATATATTTTTCCTAATTATAACTTAAACTTTGAAAAAATTTCTCAATGCTGGATTTCTAGCAAAAGAGCTTAGTTACCTTAATTGGACTCGGACAAAAATGTCTTAGGCTGATTGACTGTAAAGATCTCCACATAACCAGATCACTTTTTAGGCTTTTTTTTTTTTTTTTTTTTTTGACAAAGTCTTGCCCTGTCGCCCAGGCTGGACTGCAATGTGCAATGGCGCAATCTCGGCTCACTGCAAACTCCACTTCCCTGGGTTCAAGCGATTCTCCTGCCTCAGCCTACCGAGTAGCTGGGATTACAGGCGCCCACCACTACGCCCAGCTAATCTTTGTATTTTTAGTAGAGACAGGGTTTCACCATGTTGGCCAGGTTGTTCTCGAACTCCTGACCTCAGGTGATCCACCCTCCTCAGCCTCCCAAAGTGTTGGGATTACAGGCGTGAGCCACTGCGCCTGACCCCTTTTTAGTCTTCTTAATCACAAAACAATTATTTTTCCCCAACACGAGCATAAGAATTGAAAGGTGCAGGAGAAGAAAAAGGTACCATTTAAGAGGCTTTATCAGACAGATTATTCTGCCCTGTAAGTCTATTCTAATTTTTTTTTGATGGATTATTAATTTGTTGATTATTGCCAAAGTAGTCATTCATTTCGTTTTGTTTTATGTTATGTTTTATTTATGCATGGGACTGGCTCATAGTCAATGCTCTGTCAACATTTGTTGAATTTACTTTGTAGTCTCTCTAGTGGCATTTTTTTTTCAACTTTTAAGTTCAGGGGTACATGTGCAAGTTTGTTTTATAGGTAAATTACATGTCACAGGGGTTCGGTGCACAGATTAGTTCATCATCCAGGTAATAAGCATAGTACCTAACAGATAGTTTTTAGATCCTTACCCTCCTCCCACACTCCACACTCAAGTAAGTCCTGGTGTCTCTTTTACCTTCTTTATGTCCCTGTGTACTCAGTGTTTAACTCCCACTTATAAGGGACAACATGTGGTGTTTCAGTTTCTGTTCCTCTGTTAGTTTGTTTAGGATAATGCTCTCCGGATCCATTTATGTTGATACAAAGACATGATCTTGTTCTTTATCATGGCTGCATAGTATTCAATCGTGTATATGTACCACATTTTCTTTTTCCATTCTATCGTTGATGGGCATCTAGGTTGATTCTGTGTCCTTGCTATTGTTAATAGTGCTGCAATGAACATATGTATGCATGTGTCTTTATGACAGAATGATTTATATTCCCTTGGATATATACTCAATATAAGATTGCTGGGTCAAATGGTAATTCAGTTTTAAGTTCTTTGAGAAATCACCAAACCACATTTCACAATGATTGAAGTAATTTACATTCCCGCCAGAAGTGTATAAGTGTTCCCTTTTCTCCACAGTCTCACCAGCATTTGTTATTTTTGTTTACTTTTTCATAATAGCCATTCTGACTGGTGTGAGATGGTATCCGGTTGTGGTTTTCATATTCATTTCTCTAAAGTTTAGTGATGTTGAACATTTTCATATGCTTATAGATCATATGTATGTTTTCTTTAGAAAAGTATTTGTTCATCCTTTTGCCCACTTTTTATGTTTTCTTTTCTGGTAAACTTGCTAAAGTTCTTTATAGAGGCTGGATATTAGGCCTTTGTTAGATGGATAGATTGCAAAATTTTTCTCCCATTCTGTAGGTTGTTTTTATTACCCTCTTGATTGTTTCTTTTGTTGCGCAGAGGCTCTTAAATTTAACTAGATCATATTTGTCAATTTTTGCTTTCGTTGTAATTGCTTTTGACATCTTTGTCATGAAATTTTTGCCAGTTCCTATATTCAGAATGATATTACCTAGGTGGTCTTCTTAGTTATTCATAGTTCTGAGGTTTACATTTAAATCTTTAATCTATCTTGAGTTGATTTTTATATATTATGTAAGGAAGGGGTCCAGTGTCAATATTCTGCATATGGCTAGCCAGTTATCTCGTCACCACTGATTTAACAGGAAGTCCTTTCCACATTGCTTGTTTTTCACAGCTTTGTCGAAGATCAGATGGTTGTAGGTATCTGGCCCTATTTCTGAGTAGCCCCTCTTTTAAATGTTGATTTTAAAGTCAAGGTGAATTGGAGCAATCAGTCCTTCAGGTATGCTAAATATTTTGATCTATGTGTTGCAAAGAAGTTCTTTAATGTCAATGTTCTGTTTTTTTTTCTAATTCTGCAAAGAATGCCATTGGTAGTTTGATAATTTGATAGGAATAAAATTGAATCTGTAAATTGCTTTGGGCAGAATAGCTATTTTAACAATATTGATTCTTCCCATCCATGAGCATGGAATGTTTTCTCCATTCATTTGTGCAATCTGTGATTTCTTTGAACAGCGTTTTATAATTCATGTTGTAGAGATCTTTCATCTCCCTGGCTAGCTGTCTTCCTAGATATTTTCTTCTTTTTTGTGGCTCCTGTGAATGGGATTGGGTTACTGATTTCACTCGCACCTAGGATGTTGTTGATGTATAGAAATGGTACTGATTTTTGTTCATTGAGTTTGTATCCTAAAACTGCTAAAGATGTTTATCAGATCAAGGAACTATTGGACAGACACTAAGGGGTTTTCTAGGTATAAAATCATATTGATCATATTGTCTACAAAAAGAGATATTGGACTTCCTCTCTTCCTATTTGGATGCCTTTTATTTCTTTCTCTTGCCTGATTGATCTGGCTAGGATTTCCAGAACAATGTTGAATAGAAATGGTGAGACAGAGCATCTTTGTCTTGTTCTTGTTTTCAAGGGGAATGCTTCCAGCTTTTGCTCATTCAGTATGATGTTGTCTGGGGGTTTTTTACAGATGGCTCTTATATTTTGAAGTATGTTCTTTCAATCCCTAGTTTGTTGAGGGTTTTGAACACAAAAGGATGCTGAATTCTATCAAAAGCTTTTTTATTCCATACATTAGAGCAAACATGTTTTAGGTATGTTTATATATATTATATATATATAACATATACATTATACATCACATATACATTATACATCACATATACATTATACATCACATATATTATATACACCACATATATTATATATAACATATATAATATACAACATATGTTATGTATAACATATATAATATACAACATATGTTATGTATAACATATATAATATACAACATATGTTATGTATAACATATATAATATACAACATATGTTATGTATAACTTATATGTAATGTATAACATGTATGTACGTCATGTATAACACGTATGTACGTCATGTATAACACGTATGTACGTCATGTATAACACGTATGTACGTCATGTATAACACGTATGTACGTCATGTATAACACGTATGTACGTCATGTATAACACGTATGTACGTCATGTATAACACGTATGTACGTCATGTATAACACGTATGTACGTCATGTATAACACGTATGTACGTCATGTATAACATGTACGTCATGTATAACATGTACGTCATGTATAACATGTACGTCATGTATAACATGTACGTCATGTATAACATGTACGTCATGTATAACATTTATGTTATATTTTATGTATAACATGTATGTTATATATTATGTATAACATGTATATTATATATTATGTATAACATGTATATTATATATTATGTATAACATGTATATTATATATTATGTATAACATATATATTATATATTATGTATAACATATATGTTTTATATATTATGTATAACATATATGTTTTATATATTATGTATAACATATATGTTTTATATATTATGTATAACATATATGTTTTATATATTATGTATAACATATATGTTTTATATATTATGTATAACATATATGTTTTATATATTATGTATAACATATATGTTTTATATATTATGTATAACATATATGTTTTATATATTATGTATAACATATATGTTTTATATATTATGTATAATATATATGTTTTATATATTATGTATAACATATATGTTTTATATATTATGTATAATATATATGTTTTATATATTATGTATAATATATATGTTTTATATATTATGTATAATATATATGTAAAATATATATATAATATGTACATATTATATATATTTATTCCAGACTCACATAAACATAGCACAGACCAATGATTGATTACTAGATATTTAGTTAGAAGTAAATATGAATTGAAACCGAACTACCAAGTTCAGAAATAGTGTGTGAAAACGTACATCTAGGATCTAGGATCTAGGAAAAATAATATTTTACTTAACAAGTCATTCTTTTGTGCATGTGTTTTTTTACATGGGTTTATAAAAATCATTAAGCTCTTCTAAAAACTAAGCCATAAATCTAATACTAAACATTAAGGATCAGTGGAATTAACCAGTGTCTGCATATCTGCTTTGATACTCACTGGGTGGTTAAGAAACTGAATAAGCAAACTAAGGAGCCCAAATAGAAAGTCTACTGAAATTGAATTTCTTCATTGGAATCAAATTTAACATATAACATATTTATTCAAGTTTGCTCTTGCATTTGGCTTTTATTCCTTTTACTAGCCCATCTTTTACAAAAGTACATTATTGACAGAAGGCAGCTCTTTTCCCTAGTGCATGAAGCACTTTTTATTTCTCTAAAATAAAAGGTGATAACTGTGACTGTGGAGAAAGGCAGTCACTACTAAACCCAAGGTACCAAGTAAGGAAGGAAAGCAGGGAAGAAATGTGCTACCTACAATTCTCTCCTCCTGTCCCCTCATCTGTCAGTGTCTGAAGTATTTCCAGTATCCTAACTGGTGCCTTGTTTCTTATTGCCACACAGATGATTCTTAGCATGGCAGCCAGACTAAGCCATTCTAGAGAGAAGTCAAACCATATTACTTCTCTTCCTAAAGCCTTGCAATGGCGTTCTGTAAAGGCCGAAGTTCTTCCAATGGTTTAGAAAGTCTGGATTAATTTCTCTTTTTCCCCTGACTCCCCATCTCCTCACATGCGCTTTGTTTTAGGCTCTCATGTCCTAGTACTCTCCTCTGGCTCACTCCACTCTGGTCTCACTCCTGACTTTACCTTTAAATTTGGACTTGTTTCTCCCTCAGGGCTTTTGCTCAACTGCACTCACATAACAACATCTACTTGGCTTCCTTTCTCACCTCTTTCAAATTTTCCTTCAAGTCCAGTCTTCTTCTCATTGAAGCCAGACCTGATTATCTGTTTAATATTTCAATGCACACTCGTCTTGAGCCCAGTCTCTGGTATCCCAACTTAATTTTCCATTTATTTATTTATTTTTGCACAGCATTTATCACCTCCTACCATATTACACGTTTCTGATTCATTATGCTTTTTTTTTTTCTTTTTTACTGCTGATTGTTTGTTGCTTTCTCCTTGCTAGATTGAGCAGTCTGGAAATCAAGCATCTTTGTTCATTGATGGTGCTGAAGCACCTAGAGTGCCAAATAAAAAATTAATAAATACTTGTTGGGAGTAATAAATAAATGCCAAGACTTACTGGTTTTAATTGACCTAAAGAAATGATGTATTTATCCTAATATTAGGGTAAGTAATCACTTAAGTCTAAGCTTATGAGAGGAATTACACCAACTGTGTATAAACAAAAGTATTTGATAATTTTTGCTAAGAATTCAGCATTTTTGTTTAAAGACAGGGTTTGAAAATGGTGGCACTATGTGGATTGTTAGAGTATATATTGTGTGTACAAATGTATGTAATTCATTAAAATAATATTTTGTTTTTTTACATCAATAAATTATTTCTGAAATAGTTTCATAGCCCCAGATTCTAGATATGTAACATTAGCTTAAAATGTCATAGTTTGACAAAATTTATGAACAACTAGCTTCACTGCCTACTCCTTCAGGCAGGCAGCATATTTCACTTCATATTCCATTCTTTGTTTTCCAAGGGAATGTGTTAGCAAAGCAAAATGCGGAGTATAACACATGAAAAAGGAAGTTGTAGAGGTTATGAATAGATCCTCACAAACTTTTCTCTCTAAGGAGGAAAAAGATTCTAGCCAAGTCTGCTCATGCTTTTAGAAATAGTTCTGAAAATCTTGGTTTGCTATCTCTTAAGTGGGTGGCTATTTAAGAATTGTTCATTTCTCTTTCTGGCATCAGCTGGCATCAGATTTTTACTTTAGTCATCCACTTAAAACCTTAGTTTGGGATGAGTTATTATGGTCACAAAATGTATCCTTTTGAGTACTGGAGACCTGGGTTCTAGACCTGGCTCAATTATGTTCTAGCTGAATGATGGTAGGCAAATCATTAAATCGAAGTTTCTGATTTCTTCATATACTTATCAATCTGTAATTTCTATCATCTTTGAGGTTAAAATGATATAATATTATATAAATAAAAAGATTTTAAAGATATTATTCAAGTGTTAAATATTTTTACTGTAGAGTATCATTAAAATAACCTAAATTAATAAAATAGAAGGTGAACTGTTGGTTTTACATAGTAATTTCTTCCAATTAATAGCAAAAGGTTAAAAAATAAGATGACAATATTTAAAATTATTGATACTTTTCTTTGATTGAAGAACAAATACAGAAGTTTCATGGTTCCTTAAGGTCATTATTATGACTAGCAATATTGTTGACAATGGAAGAAAACTGTAGAAGAATTAATTAATGTGGACAAGAGATGGCCACATTAATACTCTCAAGGTGGTGTTGAATTTTGTCTAATTCACTATTAACAGAATAATTGCTTTCCAGTGAAATTTGTGTATTCTATACAGATTGTCATGAGCCTTTCCAAATAGACATTAAGTTAGAACTGACCTGATGCTGTATTATTGCCAATAATAAAGAATAGTAAGGGTCTTGCCTATCAAATGTACAAAATGATTTAGAAATTAAATATTTTCTATACAGTATAACTCAGAAACAGACTCAAGTTTATATAAGTCTGAATTATAATCTATTGCTGATAAGGAATATAATGTAATTGACAAAAAAGCCAACTCTTATATCTATTAGTCAATACATTCTTCCATTGAGAAGTACCATAAGAAGTAAAAATATAATCGAACAATTGTTTCTCAGTTGTGGATTCAGAACTGGGGTGCAATTTTAATATGAAAAGTGTTGCTATTAGTGATATGGACAGGAGACAGGGAAATACTGGGTCCAAGAGAGTGGTTCCCCGGCAAAGGCCCCATCCTCAAGCCCGAAGACCTGAGGCCCTAAATGAGGACAGGTATTTCTGCTTTCATGCCCCAAAAGTTGCCTTTTGGCCTGCCACCCCCTCATCCTGCCCCCATATAAACCCGAGACCATAGCAGTCACACACACATGTGGCTGAACGTAGGGACCAGCAGAGCAGCTACTGCAGAGCAACATGGCAGAGAAAGAGAGAAGAGGAGGGATGTCTGGAGGCTAAGGGGAGTTCAGCCAGGGACAGTAGAAGAGTCCAGCTGATGGATGGCCAGACTCCAGGCGAAGACCACCTTCCCACTCCATCTCCCCTGCTTCTGGCTCCCCATCCATCTCACTGAGAGCCACCTCCACCCCTCAATAAAAACTTGCACTCATCCTTGGAGCCCTCATGTGATGCAATTTTTTCCAGTACACTGGGCAAGGACGCCAGCTGTCACACTGGCCTCTTGCCCTTGCAATAAGGCAGAGGGTCCATTGAGCTGATTAACACATAAGCTGTCTAGAGACAGCAAATATGAAAGAACTTGGAAACACACACCCATCTGGGCTTCAGGAGATGCAGACACTCACCCCTAGTTGCTGCTGTGGGGTCAAAGCCCAAAAGCACTCATGCCAGCCTCTGTACCTGCCCGTCTGCATGATCCCCCTAGGGGTGTGAGCTTCAGGGCAACCAAGCATGCAACACCTTTGTTGCACATCCTGCGAGGGGGATCAGGGAACTCTCCTGTTTCATAAGGAATGTTTAATATTAGGTAATAATAGAATAACAATATTTTTACATACATGAATGCATGTCATCTATGTTAGTGACTTAGCAGGGATTTTTGGTCCAGTTACTTGAAAATATGTCATGGTCATGTGGTCTCTGGATGGATTGCTATAGTAAGACATTATATTTAAAACTAGCTGGTTACCTTTCCAGACACTTTTGATGGAGAAAACAGTAATAAATTGCTGTGAAGACTGCTAAAATACTGCATTTGACCTAAAAAATAGTAGTTTCTCTAAATTAAAGAAGGGAGATTATTTACAAAGCTAGATAAAATAAGTTTGAAATGAATCCCAACATTTAATGATACTAGCTATTACAAAGTAACTCCAACTACTAGTAAGCTTAGTTCAGTTACATTACCTCTTATATCACCTTTGAATTGTTCTTGAAGCATTGCTTATTTTCTGGACAGCATTGCCAATACAGTTTAGCTAACTGTGAGGCCTGCCTGTCAACTACTTCCCTTCTGTATTTCTAATGGTTTGGAGAGTAATTACTCCCCAGAGGCTGTAGCATGCCCCGTGCAATATGTGCTGAGCAGTCTGACCAGAAATTCTTATAGGCCTAAGCCTGGGCTCCTGCCAACTCAAACAGTAGGAGGATTCTTGGCTTCTAAAGTAATTTTGGTACACAAAGCCAAGAAAGAGTTTCTGGATGGTTTTAGTTGATTTTAGATTTTAAAAGCCGTGGGTTCCTTGAACAGACCAGACTACTTTATGAGAAAAAAACTAAAAAGTACTGACTAAAATTGGTCTTTTCTTCATTATCCTAGGTAATCTAGGCTATTGGAGATAGGGAACGCTGAGTCACACCACTCCTGTTGCTTTAAAATAGGCCGTTTTACCTAACAAGATAGGACTCTATTTTTTCTTTCTTTCTTTTTTTTTTCTTTTTGGATACAGTGTCTAGCTCTGTTGCCCAGGCTGGAGTGCAGTGGCATGATCTTGGCTCACTGAAACCTCCACCTCCCAGGTTCAAGCAATTCCCATGTCTCAGCCTGAGTAGCTGGGGATTCATGCAACTTAATACGACAAGTATCTAGGAATTTTTCCTCCCAGCCATCAACATTTAACCTTTGTTGCACATAAATGCATGAAATAAATTAGCCACAACTTTTGAAAACATTGCAATAAAATGCATAACTGCAGAGGACAAAACCAGATGAAATGGAAAAATATTTATCTGAAAATAAGTAAATGTGTTTGACCATTTGGTTGGTATACGATGTGCTTTTTCTCTAAAATCATCGACAAGTCAATATTCACTTTAATATTAAATTTAAATATTAAAATACATGAATTTCTATCAAAGATATAAGTAGGTTTATTAAATTATTATCATTTTATTTTAGTATTGCCTTGCTTAAAGTTAGCAACTTAAGATATTATTTAAAGATAATATTGTATACCCTTCATTGAGGAAAAGGAAATTCTATGAGAAAATAAGAAAATAAATACCCTAATTATTTTATTATCTTTTTAATATTATTAATGAAGTCTTATGCAAAGTAAAAGTGAACATACTCATTAATATCTTTCCCAATGAGTCCAATACCTCATAGAATTAAGTAATCTATAATTTAAAAATATCACAAAATATTAGTAGAAAAGTAATTTTTGATTTCATAAAGTTTTGGCACATTGTTGGGAATTAACTAGCATGACTTTTTATAGGTTACATGTTAACAAAATCAGGATTACTGCAAATGAATCATACTTTTTAAAAAAATCCTGGGGTAAATTATATTCTAATGTATATGATTAAAAAAGATTTATTTTAAAAACATTTTATTGAAATTTTATTTAATGTGATACTGTTTTATGCCCAGAGATGACAGTAGTAGCCATAGATAAAAGTTTCCTGCTCTTATATACCCTTTTATTTACAGGAAAGCATATGTGTATTTCAAACTTATTTACTCTATCATGTGAAAGTCTTCTGGTCTCACACTATTTCTGTATACTGCATTAAGTGATTAAAGACATTGTGTAGAGGAGCATGCTGCTGGCAGATGGAGGGGAAACCACTTCTATCATTAGTCTCCCAGAACATTAGACTATTTTGAAAGATAGTCTACTCAAAGGAAGAATACTTAAACAATTGTTCAGTGACTCTTTGATTAGTACTATTTTTCTATTTGAAGGCTACAATGACTAAAACGTTATAAATGTTGCCTTGTAGAAATAGATGGAACTGTTAAGCAATACTGTATACTGCATTCAACTATACTGTGTTCAGTTGTCTATCTCTCCTTCAAGTAGTCTTTTTGACTTGGATTACATTGACTCTGTTTTCAGAGATAATCTCTATTAGTCTGGGCCATTTATAGTACTCCATCTGTTTCGCCAATGATAGTATGGAAGTCTTGGCTTTAAGCAATCAACATATGGCATTTCCTGGTGATTATTACTGGTCTACAAATAGGCACATAGTCTATGTTAGCTCAATCAGATTAAAGAAAAGCATTTTTATTCTCTGCTTAAATGAATAGTTGTCTCTCCTCCACTAAAAGTGAAGAGGGAACAGTCATGAGTTGATATGGTTTGTCTGTGTCCCCACTCAAATCTCATCTTGAATTGTAGTTCCCATAATCCCCATGTGTCGTGGGAGGGACCAGGTGCGAGGTAATTGAATCATGGGGGCGGTTACTCCATGATGTTCTTGTGATAGTGAGTGAGTTATCATGAGATCTGATGGTTTTATAAGGGGCTTTTCCGCCTTTGCCCAGCACTTCCCCTTCCTGCCGCCACATGAAGAAGAATGTGATAATTTTCCCTTCTGCCATGATTGTAAGTGTCCTGAGGCTTCCTGAGCCATGCTGAACTGAGTCAATTAAACCTCTTTCCTTTATAAATCACCCAGTCTTGGGTATGTCTTTATTAGCAGCATGAGAACCAACTAAAACATGAGTGAAGCCAGCCTAAAGGAAGAACCAAGATAATCACAGTCTATACTCCCTATTGTTTAATGTCATATTAAATGTGAAAAAAGTTACTTTATTCAATTTACACTACTTTAAATTGGGTTCTCTATAACTTGAGGCTAAACGTATCTTCAACTGATACAGCCAATAAGAGACAAAGCCTTATTTAAACCCAATTCTCTCTGACTCCAAATCCAATTCTTTTTCATGGTGTTTGAAATAAATGGAATGTATATATTCAGTGACGTTGTAAGTCAACTAATTCTAACCTGATATGCTATAGCTTGCTATGTCTTGTTTTCATATTCTTCAGATGATTATCTGATTATTCAGATTTATGAAAAACAGCAACAAATGCACAAACACCTTACCGCTCAGGGGATCTAACTAAATTGAGTGGCTTTGGAAAATTTAATCAATATCAAAATTATAACCCAAATTCCAAGTTTACATTTTCATTTTTAAAAATTTTGCTAGTATAAATAATTATACAGATTATTTTTGTTTATTTTGACCACATGTTTTTGCTAGTCCTTTCCCTTTGCATGAATAATGGAGTTGCCAATGTGATTTGGGGTTGTAGTACTTTCCTACAATCATGAAAAACCACCTTTGTATATTTTTTTAGATTTCAAAAGCTATATGTATAGGGGCCTTAGAAGTTGGTTAAAAGGAAGAAAGAGGAGCATATAAATAAATTCATTGAAAAGAATTTATTCAACACCTGGTTGTGAGAAATACACTACAGGCACATTAAATATTGTGATTGATTCTGGAAAAGTTGACCGATAAAAAATTTATGGGAAGCAATAATCAGAAAGGAAAAATAAAAGTTAATCTTTTCAAGTTATAGGATCCTTTTCAGCAGAGATAAACAATTTAGAAAGTCATATGATAGATAAGTGTCGTTAAGCATTAATTTCAACAAGGAGAGGGAGAATGTGGTTACTCTGGAGGAAGAAAATGTAGTGTTTGTTCAGTAGAAAGCATGTGTTCAGCCAGTTTAAGGGAATAAGGAAAGTTGAGCAAAACAGAACAGAAGCAAGATATCAATAGAAGGCTGCAAATCATTATTATTTTGGGGACAATTAAAGTCATGTGGGTCAAAAGCAAATGTAGATTTTTCAAAAAGGAAGACTGGAATATACTAGGCCAACATCTTTGTAGTTTTGGTAGTGCTGTCAGTCTGCCATTCACAATAGTGATATGATAATAAAAGAGTTACCTTAAATTGAGTTAATTATTAGAGAGGAGGGAACTAACTTTGGTTAGAGAATGTTGGAAAGGAGTATCTAGAATGAAACCGCATGATGAACAAAAGAGTTCATAATAGAATATCTCATACTGTAGATAAAAAAGATTGAACAGCCTGAACTTTGGGAAAATTCTTATTTACTGCAAATAAGTTTCATTTCCTTCTGTGGTTGTCATAGCAAGTTTAAATAATTAATTAAGTGTTTTTGGATCAATGTTGTCTAAGTTGCCTTTGATATCACCACTGCAGAGAAGGACGCTTTCCAAAACCCCCAGGGGATGACACCTGAACCGATAGATAGCACCCAAACCTATATATACTATGTATTCCCTATCCATATGTTTCTATGATAAGATTTAATTTATAAATTATGCATTAAGAAATTAACAACAATAACTACTGATAGAATATAACACTTATAACAATATGCCAGCATTGCTACTCTTGCACTCTGGGGCTATTATTAAGTAAAATAAAGGTCTCTTGAAGACAAGCATTATTATACTGTGACAAGTCAATCCAATAACTGAGATGGTTACTAAATGACTAAAGGCAAGTAGTATATACAGCGTGGATACACTAAATAAAGGAATAATATTATTTCCTTCATATAGCATTTCAAGCACAAGTAGTCTAGGCTGGTATAATAGCTTCACATGTCTAGAGTTCAGGCTACCTTTTTGATATTCTGTCTTTAATGTGTCACCCATGATCTCAAAAACTTGCTCTAGCTCTTGCCATCATACCTGACTTGATAACAATATATTAGCCTCTAGAGGCTCCTACACTGGATTTTAAGGTTATATGAGGCAATACATTTTCTTTATTGGATTGGGTTATGTTCAGTTGGGTTATGCTCATCCCCATTCTTCTAAATAACAATCCAGGTATTTCAATCCTTGTATTTATTATAGCATGCTATGATTATTTACTTTGTGACTCAAGATTATGGGCTATAATGAGTCATATTCACTCTTCTTTTTTCCTCCGTTAACACATATTCTGACACAAAGTCGAAGTCTAATGAAAATTATCAAATAAATGAACTAGATGATAAGAATTCAAGGAATTACACTGCAAATTTCATAAACATCTATGCCATACTTGTTTTTGAAAGAAAGCATCCTGGAAATACTGGTCTGGAAACCAGAAAGCCAGAATTGAGTTGGCTTTGTAACTCACTATTTTTTTTTCTGAAGCCATTTTGTCATCTGTGCTTATGTTTTCACAGCAAGAAGCTTTCTAATAGAAATTAGTATTCCTTTCTTCTCCTTCTGTTCTTTACTTATTTCTCCTTATACATGGAAAGGTGACTTTCCAATATATCCAATATAGTGGGTGAACTTGGGAAAGGAAACTAGTAATGAACATGCTCAGTTTTATCCCTTCTTGTATTCACTTTGGGATGTGCCAACATGCACACTTTAGGTGTTTAAGTTTCCCTTCTGCTATGCACTATAATACTCTGACCTTTTAGAGTGAATCCTGTAATTGATCTAGCTGTTCGCATTTGTGCATAATTATGTGTAATTTAGTGATGAAGTATTAAAAACAGCACTTAGCCATCAACTGAAGTCTTGTCTTCCAATGGCTCTATCAGTAGCTGATGTAACAGTTTTTTTCTCCATCCTCTGTATCTTAGTCCATTCAGGCTACCATAACAAAATACCATAATCGGGGTAGCTTATAAGCAACAGAAATTTATTTCTTACAGTCATGGAGGTGAGGAAGTGAAGGATCAAGTTACCTGCACATGTAGTGTCTGGTGAGGGCCCCACATTCTGGTTCACAGACCACAACTTCCAGCTGTGATCTCACATGGTGGAAGGAGCAAGGCTGTTTGCTAGGACCTCTTTACTAAGGGCACTAATCATATTCTCATAATTAAATCACCTCCAAAAGTCTCCACCTTCTAATACCATCACATTTGTGGTTAGGTTTTTAACATATTAATTTGGCTGGGTGGGGCTGGGGGAGGGAGGCGTGTTGCAGAGTTATTCAGACCAAAGGACTGTGTCTATATCTCAACAATTTTCTTTCACATAAGAACATTAAAAAGTTTCTCAACAATCTCTAAATCAACAAAATCATCCATGACCTGAGTTCAGAAATTTTAATTGCATGTGCCTGACATTATTTGCCAGGATAATTACATGAATATTACAGAATTCATACTGTCATAAAATTATAGTCTAAGTGTCCTTCCAAACATCTGAATTATATAACATTAGTACTGTATAAGAATATTAGTTATTCAGGTATTCACCAATGTAACTTATCATCAGAGTCATTGGGAGACTTCTAATAACTAAATAATTACTTAAAATCAATAGAACTACTCAATCAGACTTTCTGAGAAAAAATAGAAATTCAGTATTCTTGTTTGTTTTTAAGTTATTCAGGTGATTATCACTATCTGCCATTTTACAAAAGTTCAAGAACCACTAATTTAACACCCATCATGGCCAAAATCTAACACATTTAATGACCAATAATACTTCCAGCACCAGATGACTAGGAGGATTTAGATAGTATGTGTTGACTTAGTGTACTCCAAACTTTTCTGCAAGAAATAGAAGTGTCCAGTGAGATATTGATTGGTCTCACACGTAGCACATGTGTGCAAATACACACACAAACACACATACATCAATTACAGATACTGATACAGTTTGGTTCTGTGTCCCCACCCAAATATCACCTTGAATTGTAATATTCTCCGCAGGTCATGGAAGGGACCCAGTGGGAGGTAACTGAATCATGGCGGTGGGTTTTTTCCTGTGCTGTTCTTGTGATAGTGAATAAGTCTCATGAGATCTGATCATTTTATAAAGGGGAATCCCTGTGCCTGCTGCCATGTAAGACGTCCTTTGTTCTTCCTTCGTCTTATGCCATGATTGTGAGGCCTCCCCAGCCATGTGGAACTGTGAGTCCATTAAACCTCTTTTTTTTTTTTTAATATGAGTCTCGGGTATGTCTTTATTAGCAGTTTATTAGCAGTGTGAGAACACACTAATACAGACACCATAGAGATTACTGTAGTGAAACACATTTGTAAATACTAGAGAAAGTCAAAATTAAAAAGTCGCAAAGATGTATTAGAAATTTAGTATCTTGGAGTACATTGTAATTCTACAAGAACTGGTACGGTATCTGTATTTTCCATTTACATTTGATTCTGAACTCCGATATAATTGGACCACATTTTGGGAAATTTTGAGTTTATATCTATAAAAATGCACTATTAATTGTAAATTTCAATAATATGTATACTATTATATAGCATTATTATATTATTTATAAACTACTTTCATATTTGCTCAAATTGAATGGCCAAATTAAAATCTTATATTTTTTATTTACATATAACGGTTGTACAGATTTTGGGGGTACATATGATACTTTCATACCTGTATACAATATATAATGATCAAATCAGGGTATTTAGGATATCCATAACCTCAAATACTTTTCTTTGTGTTGGGAACATTATAATTCTTTTTCTTTAGCTATTTTGAAATATCTTATTTCAAATAGCTGAGGGAAAATTAGCTATTTTGAAATAAATTATTGTTAATTATAATTTCCCTACTGTACTATCAAATACTAGAACTTATTCCTTCTATCCAACCATATTACTGTATCATGTAATCAAATTCTCTTCACTCCCTTCTCCTGCCTTCACATCCCAGCCTTTGGCAACCACTATTCTACTGTCTGCTTCCATGAGATCCACTCCAAATATGGAGTGAGAACATATGATATTTGACCTTAAAAACTTAGTATCTCAGATCAATACTGTCAGATAAGATCACATTTATCTTCCATCTTTACTGGACATATAGGAGTATTACAGGGTAAATGCCCCACTTTTTCTAATTATTTCTTGTTTTTCTAATTATTTTAAAACCAGTTTTATTTGTTGAGTTCTCAACAAAGGATATTGTCTTACATATATCCAAGGATTATTCTTGTAGTAAGCTATTTTTTATTGGTTCTCTATCTTAGGCGAAATAGTGTCATTATTCCCTAGGGTCCAAAGCAGTTCATCAGTTTGTTTTGGATCAAAGAGCTTTTGTCAGCACAGTATGAGTCTGCCACTCTCTAAGACACCACTTTTATTTCAGAGAGCACACTGTAACCAAATCAGTGCCTTTTTTTTTCGAAGAAGCCCCACAAACATTGCATCTAGAATACAGAATATGGGAGCTTTTAAGTTGTAAAATAAGTCACTCCCTCATTAAATTTACAGGAGAATCAGGAAAAAAAAATAATGCATGCTCTTCAGTAAGAAAACTTATCTGAATGGAAAGTGAGAAGAAAAGGAAGAAGTAGAAGGCTGAACAGAAATATTGAAAATGTATATTGATCTATCACCAAATGGAAAGCAAGAAAATTCTGAAGAAATTTTAGAATATCAGAAAAGGAAAGGCTAGATTAGCCTCATGAAAATTTATTGACATATATGATTAAGCAGTTCCTACCTCTGAAATGCCCTCTATCTGTCAACTTGGAGCCGTTTATCAAGTATTTCCTAGCTGAGGGTTTTGTCCTTTTAAGATTTTTCTGAACTCTGTTGCTGCAATTCCTGCACCTTCCAGGGTCTCTTTTTACAATTCCTCTCTGAACATACTGAAGAATACTGTTTTATGAATTTATTGTTGTTATCACACCCAGAAGTCATAGAATTTTCTCTCTAACATACCGGAATAGGGAAATATGAAAATATTTTACAGGATTAAACTCACCTGTTGTTTTGACATGCTTTACCTAGCTTAGAAAAATATATACAGAATTACATCTGTCAGGAGACGTCCTTAAGGAGGCTTTGCTAAAGTTTCCTAAAATCTGCCAAATCCAGTTTTATAATTTAAAATAAAAAATGATAAATAAAAACTTTTAACAATAACATAATAATAATATTCTAGATTTCTTTTATCTACCTCACATTAACTTTCAAAAATTTCCCTCCCAAGATCCCATGAAACAATCTTTCAAATGAATGCACCTTAATGGGCAGATTAAATTTGTCCTTACTTCATCTTCTTCAACTATACATATGTGATAATGCTTACCTCTTGAATATAGTATTGACATCCATTGACTACTTAGTAGGTAGACTAGAGCATTTGAAACATGGAGCTCAGTGTATTGGTATATTTTATGGCATCAGATCTTATTCAATAAACCATATACATTCATGCTTTTCTATAATTTTTTCTGTATTAACAAAAAGAGTTAGAAATACATGGCACTCTGGTATGCAAATAATTGGTGTCAATTTAAGCTGTCTTATGAAACATTCTCAGAGATTTTAGGGTTCTAGATCATAGCCTAAATGTTTGAGTCCTAAAGTTATTTTTTTCCAGTTCCTCCTTCCACTCTTAAGTGAAAATGCTTCCATTTTGGGATTGGACAGCCTCAATAGTGATATAAAAAGTTACTGCAGCAAGTGTAACTCATGAAAAAAAAAAAAAAAAAACACAGGTGCTATTGCTCCATGCCATCTGCAATACTAACAGACATTGTCTAAACTAGTTTGGATTACTCTCAATGTGCTCACTTCTAGAATGCTTTGATTTCAGGGCACTGAACTACTACTGCAACTAATGTTTCTCTATAATTATTGTCACACAGTTATACCATACAGGTAATTCCAGCTTCAACATCATATAACTATTATACCGGCAAACTTTTGAACCTATACAATATAGTCTTGGTCAACATATTTTATTAGGAGATAGCTTTGGTACCTATTATAAATGTATATAAACCACTGTGCACTTGTGATGTATGGTAAAATGTACTAAAGAATAGCAAACCTACCTCCTTTTTTCCCCCATATCAAACCTAGTACAGCCAGTGATTAAATCATGTGTTTTAGGTGCTTCCCTTTATCTACCCTGATTCTGTTATAATGAGAGTCAGGGATTTTTAGGATCAAACTTCTGTGCTATTTTATAAAACATTCTTAATAATTTTGATATTACAAATACCTTAGGTCATCTTGATGATATTTCTTTTGCATGTATCCACACTTTAACATCTATGATACTTTAGGAAGACTTTTTTGTGCTGCTTAATTATCCCTTTTCCTAGTTCTTGTCCATTTTGGGCCTTGTGAGGAACCATCCACATCTATCCTCACCATTTCCCCACTAATCTTATAGGGTTAGAGTTTAGATTCTTCCATTTTTGGCTGATTCCACATTTCTGTCAATACACAAAGACCTGATCCTCCAATCCTCTGTCATTCTGGTGACTTAAGGTTTCCACTTCTCATTGATGTAGTGTATTTTCTTTGGAACTGCAAAGCAAATATCCATTGACATCACTCAAAGTGCCCCACTTAGTATCCTTGTCCCTATATGTTGAAGGCATCTCTGTGATCATTCCCTGATCCACTGGTACCTTAGCAACTATTACAACTATTCTATACCATACATAGTACATAACCAAGCTCTTTTCCCAGTGAGCAGTGACTTAAATATGTGTGTGGTTTGTCTTTGTGACACTCTCAAATTCCAGTGTGTCTCTAAACTCTTGGACTTGTAAAGCACTTAGTCCTCAAAATGCAAACGACTTTACATTTTAGAACAAGTTATTCCTTTTTGTTACTTGTTGCCTGCCACATTTTCAATATATCGGCAGCCTGTTTCAATCATATTAGAAGGTGTCTTCTCCAGACATTGGAGGATCGCCTCTGAAACGCTCGGTTTTTATTTCCGAACTGTTTCTATACTTAACAGATTAACACATTTTCACTGCTTCCCATAACATTTCTGTCCATATTCTAGTGGTGCAGATACCAAGTCAGAGATAGAAAAATTCTGTTACACCCAAGGACTATGATGATATTAGAAATGACACTTCTTTTTCCAGAAAAAAGGTTTAGGCTTTAGGGTTTCAGGGTCTGAGCCTGAGCCAGGCAACTTAAAATGTATATTTTTAGGCAGTTCTTCTTGCAGTTAACTTCCTGAAAGTTATATATAGTTATGTATACGTATATTTTATATATATATAATATCCGTATATATTATATATATAATATCTGTATATATTATATATATATTTTTAGCAAGTTGTGTTAGGACTTCTAGAGATTTGGCAGACTTATCAAAAAGTTTTAGCTATTTTTTGTTGGTTTATGGGTTAGTTTTTTTTTTTTTAAGCCAACTTTTATTTTAGAGATAGGGAGTACATGTGCAGGTTTGTTTCATGACGCTGAGGTTTGGAGTATGAATCCTGTCACCCAGGTAGTAAGCATGGTACCCAATAGGTAGTTTCTCAACCCATGCTCTTGTCCTTCCCTGCTCCTTTCAGTTGTCCCCAGTGTCAATTGTTCTCATCTTTATGTCCATGTGTACTCAGTGTTTTGCTCCCATTTATAAGTGAGAACATGCAGTGGTTTGTTTTCTATTTCTCTTAATTCATTTAAGATCATGGCCTCCAGCTGCATCTATGTTGCTGAAAAGGACATGACTTCATTCTTTTTAAGGTTGCATGTTATTACGTGGTATATATGTGCCACATTTTCTTAATGCAGTCCACTGCTGATGGGTGCCTAGGTTGATTCCATTTCTTTGCTATTGTGAATAGCACTGTGATGAACATACATGTGCATGTGTCTTCTTGGTAGAACAATTTATTTTCTTTTGGTTATATACCCGGTAATGGGATTGCTGGGTCGAATGGTAGCTCTGTTTTAACTCCTTTGAGAAATCTCCAAACTGCTTTCCACAATGGCCGAACTAATTTACATTCTCACCAACAGTGTATCTGCATTTCCTTTTCTCTACAGCCTTGCCAACACCTGTTAGTAATAATGGCCATTCTGACTGGTGTGAGAAGATATCTTATTGTGATTTTGATTTTCATCTCTGATGATTAGTGATGATGAGCATTTTTTTATATATTTATTCACCACTGGTATGTCTTCTTTTGAGAAGTGTCCATGTTATTCACTCATTTTTTAAATGGGATTATTTGTTTTTTTTTGTTGTTGACTGATTTTGTTTGTTTTTATAGATTCTGGATATTAGACCTTTGTTAGATATACAGTTTCCAAATATTTTGTCACATTCCAGAGCTTGTCTGTTTGCTCTGTTGATAGTTTATTTTGCTGTGCAGAAGCTCTTTAGTTTAATTAGGTCCCACCTGTAAATTTTTGTTTTTGTTGCCATTGCTTTTAGGAACTTAGCCAACAATTCTATGCCAACTATGATGTCATGCTGAGAAAGGTATTTCCTAGGTTTTCTTCTAGGATTGTTACAGTTTGAGATCTTACTTTTAAACTAGATTTGTAATCACCACACAAAAGCCCTGAAATACCTAGAAATATAGCTAACCAATGGGATGAAAGAGCTCCACAAGGAGAACTACAAAACACTGCTGAAATAAATCAGAGATGTCACAAATAAGTGGAAAAACATTTCATACTTATGGACTGAAAGAATTAATGTCCTTAAATGGTTATACATCCCAAAGCAGTTTACAGATTCAATGCTATTTCTACTGAAATAGCAATGTCATTTTTCACAGAATTAGAAAAAAAAAAAATCCTATGGAACCAAAAAAGAGCCCAAATCACTTAAACAATCCTAAGCACAAAGAACAAAGCCGGAGGCATCACACTACAGACTTCAAACGATACTACAAGGCTACAGCAACCAAAACAGCCTGGTACTTTTACAAAAACAGTTACATAGACTAACTGGTCAGAAAAAAAGTGCCCAGAAGTAAAGTTTCACATGTACAGTTTTGCTCTTTGAGTTTTAACTCTTTGAGTCCTCTTTTAGTGCTTTTGAGCCCTCTTTCATAATTCTGAATCCTGGTTGCCTATTTACAAAATTCACCAATGCTGATTTTGGCAGCAAATTTGGCACTGATGCTGGCTTTAGTGATGACATTAGCACCAGCGATAGCTTTGGCAGTGGGCCTAATGTCAGCTTTGACAGAGGACTGAGTACCATCATTGGTTGTGGCAGTCATCCCAACTGGCAAACCCAGCTCCAGCAACAGCTTCAATAGTGGATCTTGTTCTATTGTTGGCCTTGGTGGTGGACCAAGCAGTGGTCCTAGCTTCTGCAGTGAACCAAGCACCAGGCTTCCGTGGTGGACTGAGCACTGGTGTTAGGTTTGGTGGTGAACTGGGCACCAGTACTGGCTTTGGCAGTGGAGCCACCAGCCTTGGTGCTTGTGGCTTCACCTATGGCTAGTGAGATTTCAGGTTTATTCCCTATATTTACAGATACCACCAATAGTTTGGATCAGTCCTTCCCATGGAGCCAAAGTACATTCTTGGAATCTTTGTCCACACAGCAGTCTAAGCAGTTACAACCAAGCAGTTACAACCAATCAGCTGCAGGGTGTCACGCTATGAAAAATATGTTTGCTGTTTCTTCTTTATTGTTTATTTTCTGTATGCTGTCATATTTTGGTATCAGAGTTACAGTAAATTTGTAAAAGAGAAAAAAGATATAAATACGGAATGTTCTGATATGGGTTTAATGTGATGCTTAATTTGTAGGATATATTGTAAAAGCAATGTCAGAATTTTTGGAGAAAAGCTGATAAAGTCAAAGGCTGTGTGTTGATGGTCAGACTTTATAACATCTGTTATCTGATGTTGTATAATTATGCTTCTCTTCCTTAGGGCCAGAGATGAGACCAGGCATTTTTTTTTCCTTGACCATAATTAAAAACATAATATCATACCATAGTTGCCCCATTCATGTATTTTATCAATAACAAAAAGACTAAAAGTAGTGGGATTGAAGCATGAGGGGTTTTAGGATTTGTTGAACATAAGCATTTCTCTACAGGTGACTGAATGAGGGTCAACATATGCTTGCTAATACTATTGATCATCTACTGTGTGCAGAACTAAGCCCTTTATGTGCCTTAATTAAACTAAATCTGACAATAACCCTATAAGACTGCTACTATTACATTCTTCAAAATTACAGATAAATAAAACTAAATGGAAGAGAGGGTGAGTGGCTTGTCTAAGTAACTTGGCAATTAAAAGTTTCAAAATGCTATCCCAGGCAGTCTGATTCCAGAGCTTACCCTCTTATACATTAAGCAATATGGAAAGTGCCCAGCCTGAGTAGTTTGGAAAAAACTAGCCTGGTATTTTCTGCTCTCTAGAATATTTTGCCAATAATATTATCTCCTTCTGTTTTTCTTTAAATGTGTTTCATTAAACAATGATACATTTTTCTAAAATTCAGAATGATTCTGAAGAATGTTTATCTGTCTCTGATAATCAGAATTTAAACAGGACAATGGATGAAGGCCCATCCATTTAATTCTGAAGGCTGGAGTTGGTATGACCTGCTTCAGTTGTTTTGCTCCAGCACTTTGGGAAGCCGAGGCAGGAGGATCACGAGGTCAGGAGATCAAGACCACCTTGGCCAACATGCTGAAACCCTGTCTCTACTAAAAATACAAAAATCAGCTGGGTGTGGCGGTGTGCACCTCTAGTCCCAGGTACTCGGGAGGCTGAGGCAGGAGAATTGCTTGAACCTGGGAGGCAGAGGCTGCAGTGAGCTGAGATCGCACCACTGCACTCCAGCCTGGGTGATAGAGTGAGACTCCATCTCAAAAAAAAAAAAAAAAAAATTGAAGTTGCATCTCCTTTCATAGAAGTCCCCACCCTGCAAATTAGAAGTTGCTCATTAAGTAGCTCATTATTTTCCTAGGAATTTCTTTTCTTTTGTTTTTTTTGGATATGACCAAGGACATTCAGGTTGCTCACTTAGTTGAAATGAATCAGTCTTGATTCCATTGCCTGAAAAGTCTGGATCACTCCTGGAATTCTCCTATGCTGTAGCTTGGTCTCTGCAGCCATACTTCATGCTCAAGTGCATGACACAGGTTGTACTCAGAGATTCACAAAACAGCTAACTTCCTCCAGGTCACTTTCAACTCCCTAACAGCTGAAGGCAAATTATATAATGAAATCAGTAAAGGTCAGAAAGCTCCTCAAAGCTTTAGATATTTAATCTGAATCACTCCCACTTTGTGGTCACCAGCATTCCAGTAAACCAATCTCTTTTGTATGAAATTATTTATCTTCCTTTCTCAAGGATAAGTCTATCTAAAGACTGGCTGCAGTTTTTACTACTAAAGAAAACATAATATCCAAGACCATTTTCAGATTCAAGGACATTAGAGTTTTCTATTTTTCAAAAAATGGCTGTGTATTTATCATATTACATCTATGTAAATAAAGAATCCGCTTCTCATGTTTTTCCAAAACACAGGGGGTTTGAATAGCAATGCTATCTTTACTTCCATTCTAAGTTGCCAGCATCACCCAAATTCTACCATTAAATATTAGATTGAAAGATTTTTCAAAAAAAAATTGAAGCCTTAAAAAATTGTTTATTTTATTTTATTGAAACAAGGTCTCACTCTGTCACCCAGGCTGGAGTACCGTGATGTAATCATGAAATCATGACTTATTGCAGCCTCGACCTCCTGACTCAAGCAAACCTCCGTCTCAGCCTTCAGTGTACCTGGGACTATGGGCATGCACCACAATGCCCTGCTAATTTTTATATTAATATTATTATTTTTTGTAGAGACATAGCCTTGTTATTTTTCCCAGGCTAGTCTCAAATTCCTTGCCTCAAACAATCCTGCTGCCTTAGCCTTTCAAAGTGCTGAGATGACAGGCATGAACCACCACACCCAGCCAAAAGAATTGATTTTATATACTGAAGACCTTTAAATAACTGACATGGGATTCACAACAATGAATCCTATAATTTTCCGTATGAAGTATGTCTATCATGGTCATTTGTTATCTCAGGAATAGAAAACAAAAACAATTTTTAAAATACATATATCTATTTCTATTGTTGTTATTGTTGCTATTAAAGGCACTCGCATTTCTACCAAAATGTGGTACTGGACCATATTCGTTAATATTTAGTAGGCTGGGCACAGTGGCTCACACCTGTAATCCCAGCACTTTGCAGGGCCAAGGTGGGCAGATCATCTGAGCTCGGGAGTTTGCGACCAGCCTGACCAACATGGAGAAACCCCATCTCTACTAAAAAAATACAAAATTAGCCAGGCATGGTGGTGCATGCCTGTAATCCCAGCTACTCGGGAGGCTGAGGCAGGAGAATCACTTTAACCCAGGAGGTGGAGGTTGCAGTGAGCCGAGATCACACCATTGCACTCTAGCTTGAGCAGCAAGAGTGAAACTCCGTCTCAAAAAAAAAAAAAAAAAAAAAAACCCAAAAATTTCGTCTCTCAGGATGTCATTACTCCAGTATTATTGCTTGGTGACTTGGGGTGATTTGCTTCAAAGTCCTTTGCTTCCATTTCTTCATCTTTGTAATAGAAGGAATTATAAAAAGTGCTATGGGATAAAATTAAGCAATGTAAGTAAGGCAGCTAGTACAATGTCATGTAAATATCAAGTATTAAATTTAGGAATAGTAATAACTGTAGTAGTGTAGCTGTTGTTGTAGAAATATATCTAAAGTGTGGTTGGATATCATTTAAGGCCTATTCTTAATTATGTCAATTCTAAGAAACAATATTATGGATCCTAGAATCTCAGTATCTTAGAATCATAATTTTCTGGTTGGATTTCTAGGACATATAATATTTATTTTACCATTTATTAAATAAAAGGAAATAACAAACTATTTTTATTTTCATTTCATCTTGTTCCAATTGTATGAGAATTTGTCATACATAATTTTGCAAAGGAATGGCCTTGAGTAGTCAATATACATAATATTAATGTTGCTATCTATGTACAAAGCAACTTAACAATCAGCTGTCATAGAGATAATTGCTATGGTCATTATCTGTAGAATGCATTGTTTTACCTGGGTGTTCTTTTTTCAGAGAATTACTAATTTTTTAGATTTATTTTATGGTGTTTGTAAATTTCTTATATATGTTTTTCCATTCATAAAAGAGAAAAATTGAAGCTCAAAGATGTTGAGTAATGCTTATAAGATTGACACAGATAAATGTCTGTGCTTGTATGTGGATGTGTGTGTACGTTTATGTGTGACAGAGAGAGAGAGAGAGAGAGAGAGAGCTGCCATTGAACATATTAATCAGAAAGTTTCAGCATATGTATTTTTATAGAGTTTATTCATCATCTTTGTGTCATAATATAAAAATAATTTATTATATTCCTTCTTATAAGTTACTTTCTGTTTGACACTAACAATTACAATGCAACTCATAAGAATAAATAATTCCCACATAGAAAAAGTTATCATTACAAGCGAATTTGAAAGACTAAGCTTTGTAGTTTTATGCTGTGTTTATACCATAGCTCCTCACAAAATAGAAATAACCAAGTAAATGTAATAAGTTTAAGAAAAAGCATTAAATGAGAAACAAAGAACAAAATATAATCTTCCATTTTCTCTTAGCAGAGTGTTTTATACCGTAAATCCACCTGGTTCAAACTGAAGATAGATTAATCATTTTCTGTGAGCTTTCAGGTTTTGCAACAATTAATTACTCAATTGGGGGAAAAACAACAACTTATTCTCAAGAAAATACATTTCATCCCCTAATTATTGGCCAAACCAATTGTTCATTGAGTTTGGACTAACTGAGGCTCTTTTTCAACAACTCCTCAATTTTCAGACATTTCTAAGAGTATGTACATGAGTGCATGCGTGCACGTACACACACACACACACACACACACACATATGCATGCACAGGCACACACGACCTCATTTGTCAGAAGATATTACTTAAATAATGCATCTCAATAAAACTATATGCTTTGAGGGAAAACCAACACTTGTGGAGATGCAAAAAGTAACACAAATTAAACTTTATGTAAGTAGAGAGAAAGGGGGTATGTTTATTACACATTGGAAAAAAGAACAAAGTATATATGGAATTACTAGATAAAGGGTATTGAGTCATAAAAGTGCTTAGACTTAGTTGCCAAGTAACAAGATGGGAGAAATTGAATTTTTAAAGGTGTAGGAGTGAAAGTTACATTTTTAATTAAATTGTCTGCCCAAAATACAAGCATTACAACTATTTATCATGTGGTAGAAGAGAATTAAGTTTGGAATTTGAGATACATCAAGAAAAATAGAAAGCAAATATTCACTGAAATCTCTACTAATACTCTCTTTTGTAAATGGAGATCATCCTTGTGACCCACTTGTTTCTCTGAATGAATTTTGTGGCCAAGTATAAAGTTTAGCTTGAGGTTCCCTCTCTTAAATTCATGAAGTGTTGAGGACACAGGTCTGAGGTGTATACTAAGTCAAAAGCAAAGCTAAATTAGAATTTCAATTGAAATTTTGTACACATTATTATCCTATATGCACTAAGTAGACTGAATAAGTATGCTGACATACTATCTGACATGATAGTAGGTGCCTAATACTTGCTCTTTAAATGAATTAATACCTTCTCAAACACTTTCTTGAAAAATATCTGCTTTATTTTGCATTATCATGTGTTTTTTAAAAGAAAAACACTTATTTCCTGAAATTATGTTTATGAGGATTTGAATATTGAATATATCAAAGCTATGAATTTGTGATTTTAATGTATTCATATTTTATGAAGCTTTTCAGTTTTTATAAATAAAAGGAAAATATAATTTTAACCTTTTAGCTCTTATTTAAAAAATGTGATAAAAGATTTTCTTTCAGAACTGATTTAAACTTTATACCATTTCAAATCTGCCTTTCTAGATAAAGCATAAATTTAAATTCAGAAAAAAGAATTGAAATTCATAAAACAGATATTGTATATACTAGTTAAAGTGATTAGTGAGGTAGTTACACAGAAAATTTATTTTCAGACTATCCAGAAACCAATAACACGTGTTCAGAGATAGCCCAATTCAAAGTGACATTTGAGCCAATATTCCAAGAATGATCTTCCTACTCTCAGCTCCATACTACAAAACCACATTATTTGAAGGCTTTATTTTTCATAGCTTTACTATGATTCCTCTCTTATTGTGATGAACTTTATGTCCAGAAGAAAATAAACTGAAATCCTAGTGGAAGATCAGGTGACATATGATGTTGGACAGACCCCAAGGAGGTAGACTCAGGCTTCCCGGGGATTCTATTTTATAAACTGGGCCAAGAAATATAAGAGCTAGAGCCTGTACTATAAAAAGATGTAAGATAGCAAGCTGATTTTATGAAAACCTTACAACAAAGAAGAGCAAATGTGATTACCAAAATAAAGTCTTAGTTAAGACTAGAAATAAGTTAATTCTATCAGCTGAACATGGAAACTCTAACTTTAGGAAAGTAAACTAGATTTGAAATGGTGCTTCATTATTTTTTATATTTGCTCTTGTATTTTTTGATTTCCAAGGGAAATTATTATAACATTTTTGTATCATCATTTGTAAACTCATTATTTATAAATACAAACCTGTTTGTATCACCATCATTTAAAAATTCAACAGTAATTAGCATCCACATAGGATTATTTGGAGAATTAAATCTAATAATACATGAAAAATCCCAATACATTTTCCAACTTAGAGAAAGCATTTATAAATGTTAGCAGCCATTATGAATACGTAATTATACACAATGTCTCAGAATGTGTCAATTATTAAATTGTTACCCAGAATTGAATGCAGCACTATGCATAAGAGTATACCTTTTTTTTTCTGGTGACTCTAAGAAAAATTGAGAGGATAAATTAAATATCATTGTCTCCCACAGGATTTTAAAAGATCTAAATTCATCTCCCTCTGCATTAGAAATCTCTCCTGCTTACTTTTATCTCATGAGAAGTTGTCAAACCACATGCAATTTTATGCCATCACTTCGTTCTTCCTGACCAACTCCAATTTGGGTTATGCTGTGTTTTTCTGAATGATTATCTCAGTTTTCCCCTTTTGATGCTGATGTTGATGGGAATTTAGTAGATTTCCACCATTACCCATCATTTAACTGTAGTTTACTGTATCTGTCTGTATTAGAAGTAGTTCTTTTCTCCTTTGTGAATCCAAAGCCCTCTGTTTGTACAGGTTGAGTATCCTCTATCCAAAATGCTTGGAACCAGAAATGTTTTGGATTTGGGATTTTTTTCAGATTTTAGAATATTTGCCTATGCATACTGAGATATCTTGGGGATAGGACCCAAGTCTAAACACAAAATGTATTTATGATTCACATATGCCTTATACACATAGCCTAAAGGTAACTTCATATATTTTAATAATTTTGTGCATGAAACAAAGTTTATGTGCATTGATCATCAGGAAAAAAAGGTGTCACTACCTTAGCCACCCATGTGAACAATCTGTGATTATTTGGCATCAATATCATTCCTGACTGAATTTATGTGCAAACAATATGCAATCATTTTCTTACACGCATGCATACACAAGTACTTAACAGCAAAAATATGACATACTACTAATACAGTGAAAAAAATGTGTTCAGGGTAACTAAGCAGCACAGTAGCACCACCAGAATATCTATATCAATTGTTAAACAACAGCAAAAATAAAACAATAGCAGCTTCTCCATCTCCACCTGCAATGCTGTGTTTTGATTAAGAGGTAACCATACACCTTATTTCAATTCCTTTTTCTTTTTTCTTTTTTTTTTTTTTCAGGTGAGAAGAAACATCAGAAACAGTTGAGGGACCAGAAAATAGGTCCTCTAGGGGTGAGAAGGCATTTTACTGAATGGCTTTCTAAATTGTTCCCTCCAGAGTCATTGACCTTGTAAATGAAAGTTTTTTTCTTAGAAGTCTTTCTTTGATTTTATAAACTCACGTTTCCTTGTTCTGTTATGAATGCTTATCGCTCTAGTCTTTCAATAAGCCCATCACACATTTTCTCAGTTCTGTCTATAGGCACCATATCTGCAGTGTTAACAATGTCATCTTCATCATCACCATTTTTATGATTACCTTGATTCAAAATCATTTTGGCTATTCCACCATCCGTCAATGAATGAACAACTGTAGCCTCATTATTAATGTTAAGAAATTTTTGATATTCACTTCTTCCAGCTTACATTGTGACAGGCCCTGAAGGAATTTTTTTTTTGCATATGCAAAGAGGTCAGACCTCATTTTTTTTCTAACTTGACAAACAGAATCCTTTAAAATCATCACCCTGTTTATTATTATAACTGAATATGTTGTGCCAGTCATGCACCATTGACGTCTTATTCACTGTGTTCCCAGCATTGGCAACATCATATATGACATACTTCATGCTAAACTCCTCTAGAAAGCCTTCTACACTCACACTCCTGTTCGCTGCTGCTAGCGTGCTGTTCAAGAAAGTATTTTCTCTTCTCAATTTACTCTTTATTGTTTTAAGGATACTCTGTCACATACCTGAATTAATAAAGTCACGCTGGGCAAAAGTACGTTGTGTAAACATTATTTTTGATGAGAATTTTAGCTGAAGAATGAGCAGAAGAGTTGTCAAGGAATAAAAAAAAAAATCTTGCGGTCATCATCTAAACCAGCTTTCCTGCAGTCAGCACAAGCTGCTTTTACAAATGTTTGTGAAACCAATCGGAAAAGATTTCCCTAGTGATCTACCTCTTTTGTTAGCATAATAATGGACCCGTAAAGGATTCACTGCTTAAAAGCAGTGAGGACATCAGCTTTTGCCTATCACAGCATGTTTATGCTTATGTATCCTCGCTGCATTAGCACATCCCAGCACAATTATTATGTCCTTGACATCCTTAATTTCTGCTGGCTGGCTTATCAGCTGTAGTAAGTGTCCTTCCAGGGTAATAATGCCAAAATAGGTTGTTCATCAGCATTATAGACTTCTTCGGTTGTCAGATTTTCACCATTGTAGCAAACTCGATGATGAAATTCTCTGCTGCTTCATGATCAGCAGATGTTTTGTCAACACAAATCTTTAAAAATGTAACACCATGTGTTTTCTTAAATTTCTGCAACCAGTCTGTTGAATATTCACAGTCCCCTTCCACTTTCAGTTCGTCATGCTAGATCTTTATTTCATTGTCAGCACACCATTAAGTGGCGTGTGTTCACTGTGACACTGACAGATCCACTTTTTCAATACACAATTGAGATCTTCATTTTTAGTTTTATGCAGTGTTTTTCTCTTTTGTTAATTAACTTCTGTTCATCACCTTCAGCATAAATCTTCAATGGTTTATTCTGCTACTTCTGCAGGTCATTTTTGGTGTTCATTCCAATGCCACACTCTTCTGTGAAATGTTTCACACTTATACTGCTGTTTAATTTCTTCAACAGCTGGACTTCCTGTGCTGTAGATAAACATACATGCTTCTTTTTTCTTTTTCTTTTTTTTTTTTTTGAGATGGAGTTTTGCTCTTGTCTCCCAGGCTGGAATGCAATGGGGCAATCTTGGCTCAATGCAACCTCTGCCTCCCAGGTTCAAGTGATTCTTCTGCCTCAGCCACTCGAGTAGCTGGGATTACAAGCACCCGCCAACACACCTGGCTAATTTTTATATTTTTGGTAGAGATGGGATTTCACCATGTTGGCCAGGCTGGTCTTGAACTCCTGACCTCAGGTTATCCACCAGCTTTGGCCCCTCAAAATGCTGGGATTACAGATATGAGCCACCGTACCTGGCCCATGCTTTCCTTTTCCTTACCACTGTTACCCATGGGGTATCTGCTGGCCGTTTTTACATTTACAAAAATATATTTACATCACAGAGCAGAGAATAAGAAAAACACCCAGTGAGTAATGCATGTAGGTCTTGGCCCTATGTGGGGCAAGTTGGGACACCTGCCATTGGCACAACCAGCCTCAACACGCACCACTTTATTACACTTTGTGGACATGCTTACATGGGGGAATCTAGGCATGTGCAGAAAATACATATCACATCTGAAGGGGGCTGGGAAGGTCTTTTTTCCATTAGGGATGCCGAATAAACTGTGTGTTGTACACCTGCATTTTGACTGCAACCCATTACACAAGGTCAAGTGTGAAATTTTCCACTTGTAGCTTTGTGCCAGCACCCAAAAAGTTTCAGATTTAAAGCAGTTCAGACTTTGGATTTTCAGATTAGAGACATGGAACTTGTGTCTAGTATCATCCTTATTTTCAGCTCAAGGTTTACTTACTTGAGGTTTCTTTCCCCTTCTGAACTTGAGCTTCCTCTCTGACAACACCCATTTTCACCCTTATCTGTGTCTTGTAAAAGTTCATTTTGAAAGAATGTTTTTAAAGATTAATTTGACCACAGCATTTTCCATACAGTAAGTGGTGTTGAAAGTGAAGTTTCAGATTTCCTCACTTCTGTCATCTTCTAAGGCCCTGAGAGATGCCCAAGCAACAATTTCACATGCAAACAGATTGTTATAAAACTAAAAAAACTAAAATATTCTAAGCAATATCCAGTATGACAGCTTTGCTCTTCCAATGTGTCCTTCATCACATTCCCTTCCTGCTAAATGGTGCTGAAGTGGCTTCATGGGAAATTGAGATGCCTATGGACACTTAGTTTAAGATTAGTGGAGTTTAGGTTTCCATGTACTCTTAGTATAGGCGCATTACTATATGTGCATATGTGTGTCTGTGTGTGTGATTTGCGTGAACCTCTGTGTGTATCTAAGTTATATTGCTCACCACACTGATGTAGGAAGAGTTTTCATTCTGTTGACTCACATGGATGATAATGCATTCAGAGTCAGAGTTTCTTTCAGGAAATCAATTTATCTTATAGCTTTGATGACCAGAAATATGTGAGCAGGGGAGAAAGAATAAGGTTTAAATTGTACGAAAACAAATTTTAAAAATTGTGTAAAATGTTATAGCTTGTATATGGAAGGCACTTGATAGAAATACTTCCATATTTTACAAAAATCCTAAACATTTGGGATAATACCAATAAAAATTTGTGAACTGAAAAAAAATGTATTAAAACCATTCTAGAAAAATGGATGGATTGCCTGTTTATTTTAATGTGGAAATAATATTACAAAAGTATTAACTTTGAAGATATAATCAAAGGCTATGTTGCTAAACATGAAAAATATCAATAGGAATATTTCTGGCATTTAGTTAATGAAAATGTTATAATAATTTTGTGTATATAAACTGTTCATCAAAAATCAAATGATTCAAGTGCACTTAGTTCTAAGATCACACTTTAAGGACACATATTGCACATCTTTCATACTTTTCATAACTTTCACAAAAACATAATTTTTATGTGAGATACTATTTTCACTTTTTGCTTGGGTAACCCATGAAAAGGAAGCCAGAATATAAAAAATAACTACTGTTCTTTATTCTAATGATATTTGCATATCCCCTACCACTTAGAATTTGGAAATAAAAAAATTCTTTCTATAGAATCTGACAAATTGCAAAAAAAAAATACTAATGACAAAGACATGAAGATTTTTCCTATCTGGGAAATGAACAGGACATGTTATTCAGGTGGAGGTCGGTAGGCAGAGTCAAAGACTAACTTACTTCATTTACAGAAGTATATTCTATTGCCCCTCACTGTTCTCCTATTGGCTAAAAAAGCCCACATTTTTGTACTAATTCTGTCACCTTCTAATATTATTTTTAAAACATTCATGTGGCATTTTTTTCTAAATGCTATGTTTCTCTAATGCTCATGTTTTCACTCCCTCTCCACAGGGCACATAAACTGATACCATTAACGTTCATTACCTAAAAGTTTGCTATTGTACTCGCCACTTTTCTCTATACCCAACCCCTGCCTCTGTTCTGCTTTTGACTTGGTTGGAGTCAATGGCTACATGGCTAGAAAATCTATAACAACATTTCTAACAACTTTAATATTTATTATACTCCATTTCACACACGTAATTGGGAGATGCTGGTACCTGTCATCACCTGAGATGCTGCTCCTGAAAAACATTACATTTATATCTCTCTCTGTCTAGAAAGAAATGCTTCTCATGACAATCCTCATCATGGCACTTGTTGTAAATAGCAAAATCAATTAAATAATTACAAAACGTAAGATATACCATGAAGAAAACAAAAAGGCATGTTAGGCTGAGAGAGGGTGCAGATGCACAATGTTTCAGAAAAGTAGAATTTTTATGGAGCTCAAAGAATAAATGCTACTTAGTCAACATACTTATCATCAAAAAATATTCTCTGTATGAAGTTAACCCTGTGAAAAGTACTAAAATCTTAGTTTATAATATATAATATAATGTAATAAATATTTGTATTATATATTATAATAAAACTTGGAGAATATATACATATATTGAAAAAATGTATTTTGGAATTGTTCTTTAAAGATGTCTAATAATTCCAAACAATATAATGTATGTTCTTAAAGGTAAAAATCATTCTTTTTTGACTTCTAAGTAAAAGTTCTTATTTGAGTGTTTTCTTTCTTAAAAAAGAATCGTATTTTATTGTTTACATTAACTGATAAAATTGTACATATTTAGTGTATATAACATGCAGGTCCCAGCATCTCCCAATAGAAATATGTGTGTGAAATGGAGTGTAATAAATATTAAAGCTGTTAGAAGATGTGGTTTTAGGTCTTCTAGCCACGTAGCCATTGAATCCACCCAAGTCAAAAACAGAACTGGAGGAATAAGTATAGAGAAAAGTGTGGAGTACAATAGCAAACTTTGAGATAATGAAAGTTAATGGTCTCAGTTTATGTGCCCTGTGGGGAAGGAGTGTATATAACATGATATTTTAAAGTAATGCATATATGAACTGGCTATATTGGAATGACTATATATAGCCAGTTCACATACACATTACTTCATCTGGTTATCATTTTTGTAGAGATAACACTTTCCATCCACACTTCTGGCATTTTTTAAGAAGACAAATACCACATGATCTCACCCATGTGTGGCATATGATCTTATAGTAGAAAGTAGAATGGTGGTCACCAGCGGCTGGGGTGGTTATGGGTTGAGTGGAGTGTTGTGAAGATATTGGCGAAAAGATACAAAATTTTAGTTAGACATAAGGAATACGTTCAAAAGATTTATTGTATAACATGGTGACCACAGTTAATATATATTTTATGTTTAAGTTTGCTTAAAAGCCTATATGACTGCATAATATTGAAAGTCAAGAGCTTTTGTTTCCCCCGATATAGTAGTGAAAAGTGTCGTAGATCCTCATTCTTTACAACCAAGGACAGAAATAAAATGAATAATTTTCAAACCTTGTAGTTTATATGGCACTTGATAATTATTAAGCCATTCCTATCCTCTAAGAGCTATACTAATTCTTTTATATGCATTAACTTATTTTTTCAAACCTCCAGGTACCTACTCAATATTTTCACATTACTTATATCTTAATGATAGCTCAAACTTTATACTGAACTTAAAGCAAAATGTTTAAATTCAATTACCACACTTTTCTCCCTTATTTCCTAATTTGCATATCATTAAACGACATTACAATTGACAAATTATTTATGGCAAAGTTTACTCTAAAAGGTCAACAGCCCTCTCCCAGTAATTATTAGAAAAAGTACTGAAAAAAAAATTCAGTAAGAATGCAAAGGGGGCCTGGCGCCCTGGCTCATGGCTATAATCCCAACACTTTGGGAGGCTGAGGTGGGCGGATCACCTGAGGTCAGGAGTTCGAGACCAGCCTGGCCAAGATGGTGAAACCCCGTCTCTACTAAAAATACCAAAATTAGCCAGGCATGGTGGCGGGCGCCCGTAATACCAGCTACTCAGGAGGTTGAGGCAGAAGAATTGCTTGAACCCAGGAAGCAGAGGTTGCAGTGAGCTGAGATCGCGCCATTGCACTCCAGCCTGGGTGAAACAGTGAAACTCTGTCTCAAAAAAAAAAAAAAAAAAAAAAATGCAAAGGATTTAAGCTTGTCACCAATTTGATCTAACTCACAATGAAAATATAATTTTTATAAGAAACAACAAGGCAACAAGCATACATCTCACAGACATGTTGTTGAGTAAATGAATACTGGATGATTCTTGTTTTCTAAAATTCTAAAATAGGAAAAACTAATCTATGGTGATTTAAATCACAACAGTGGTTGTTTTTTTCACATGGGAGGAAGTGACTGCAAAGGGTAACATGGGAACATTTGGGATTAAAGAGCAGTTTCTCTCTATAAATAAATATAGGTTGCTTGGTGCAATTCACAGATATTTATAATTTTTAACACTTGACTTAATGTACGTTTAAGAATAGAACTATGTATGATGGAAATGCCTTTTTAAAAAGAACTCTTGACGTCTGCATCTGTTATACTATTTCCTATGAACATTTCTGATCCTCTGTATGCTTCTTCCTTTTATTTGAATACTTTGTCCATTTCAGCTTAATATTATTGATACGTTTGGGTTTGAGTCTACCGTGTTTGCATTTGTTTTCTATTATTCTCTCTCCCTCTGTCTTTCTCTGTCTCTGTTTCTGTCTCTCTCTCTTCCTCCCTGTCTCCCTCTCTCATCTATTTTGCCTAAATGACTAAAAGATTACAATATATTTTCTTAATTTATCACATTTTACTTTAAAGCAGTGTTACATTAATCTACAAAAATAGAAATGCATTATTACTGTGTGTGTACTTTAATCTACTACCTCCCTCATCTTTTTTCTACTTTGCCATATATTTTATTTCTGTAGACATTTACTTTTACAGATAACTACTTTAAATACTTATGCTTTAAATAAATTAGTTTTCATATTTACATATATTTTTACCTCTTCCAGCACCCTTCATTTCTTCCTGTAAATCTAAGTTTTAACAAGTATTATTTCTCTAACTCTGAGAAATTTCTTTTAGGAATTCATATAAATTAGACATAATTTATGTGAATTCACATAAATTCACATAAGTTAGAATTCAAAGGTGAGGAATGATTTCAGATTTTATTTAAATAAAGTGTTTTATTTTTCCTTCATGATTTTAAAGTTGTCTCTTTCTCGGTTTTTGTTTTTTCACCTGAAATTTACTATAATGTGCCTTAGTGTAGTTAATTTGATATTTATCCTACAGGGATTTGCTAAGCTCTTTGAATGTGTTTCATCACATTTGAAAAGACTTTGGTTATCATGTTTTCAAACTTTTGGTTATTATGTTTTTAGTCATTTTAGGATTTCAGTTATATATAATTTAGTTTGATTGTTTAATTTAGTTTTATATAGTATAATATTTTTAAATTTAATTCTCTGGATTACAAATGTTTGGTTTAATATTTTTATTGCTTAGGACTAGAATTTTGTGGGTTTTTTTAATTTTTATTTTTCTCTCCTGAAATTGCCCATCTCTTTACAAAGTACATTAATATTTTTCTGTAAATTATTTAACACATTTATAACTTTTAATTTCATGGTCAGCTAATTCCAATAATTAGATAGCTGTGTCTTCTTGTATAGACTGTTTTGATTTTGATTATTTCACTTATTGTGCATAAAAATATATGGAGAAAGAAGTTTGCTTCTGACTTGCTTTGTATTGCTTATTTTCAAGAGAATGCAAGCCATTTTCTCTGTTCAACACTTGGGGAAATTAGCTCAACACACCACTTCCTCCCATCCTCATAGAGATGTGTCTAGAATTCAGATGAAATTCATTTGTTAATCTACATGCTTTAGTTAACTATTGTCACATAAGTTATCACCCAACATTAAGTAGCTTAAGACAATAATATATAGTTTTTTCAATTTCAGAGTCTTTGTGGATCAGTATTCCAGGTACAGCTTAGCACCTCTGGCTCTGAGTTTCATACTAGTCTTCATCTATGCCAACACTTAACTAGAAAGGACCTGCTTTGTTACTCATTCACGTGGTTGTTGACAGGATTTAGTTTCTCATTAATTGTGGGGGTAAAGACTTAGCTCCCCTAAGTTGTTGGTGAGATTCCTCCCTCAGTCCCTTCTAACAGAGGGCTTTTTGAAAGCACTTCACAATATGGCTGCAAGCTTCATCAGTGCAAGCAAGAGAGAAGAAAAACGAGTGCCAACAAATGGCAGAGTGCTAGCAAGAAAGACGTTATAGTCTTTTGTAATCTGATCATGGAAGTAACATTCATCACTTTGGCATATTCTATTTATTCAAAGAAAATCAATAGATTCAGGGCACAAAGGGAGAAGATTACACAAAACTGAATTCTAGAAGAAGACAATGATACACATTTCAAAAGTTGCCTACCAGACTGAAACTTCCAGATCACTAGAAGTTTTCTCCCCCTCCCCCTCCTCCTCCTCCTCCTCGTCTTTCTCCTCCTCCTTTTCCTAAATGATGATATTTGAGCTCAGAGAGTTATGAACTACAATATAATATTTTTTGGTCACCTTTGTATTAAACACTCAAAGGACACCAGATCCTAAGCACTATAATTTTGCATGCAACTTCTTGTTTGTTAGCCCACTGTCATGACCTGTTCCAGCAAAATTCAGATCAGGAATGGGGAGAGAATAGGTGTATATTTTCTCATGAAGCCTGTCTGCTTGACTGACAGGTGGCTGTCGTATTGCTCTGTCCTTACCTGGCTTCTTCTTCTTTTTTTTTTTTTTTAGAAGGAGTTTTGCTGTTGTTGCCCAGGCTGGAGTGCACTGGTGCCATCTTGGCTCACTGCAACCTCCGCCTCCCAGGTTCAAGCGATTCTCCTGCCTCAGCCTCCTAAGTAGGTGGGATTACAGGCATGAGCCACCATGCCTGGCTAATTTTGTATTTTTAGTAGAGACGGGGTTTCTCCACATTGGTCTGGCTGGTCTCGAACTCCCGACCTCAGGTCATCCGCCTACCTTGGCCTCCCAAAGTGCTGGGATTACAGGCGTGAGCCACCGCACCCAGCCACCTGGCCTTTTCTTTATGCTGTGCATCCCTGGTGAATCCTTCTCGTCCTATAAGGACAGCAGTCCTATTGGATTGGGGCACCACTCTCCAAGTACAGCCACACAGGGGGCTTCAAAATATGAATCTTGGGGGAACACAATTCAGTCAGTCCACAACAGTAGGTGTACTAGTCAGGGTTCTCTAGAGAACAGAACTAATACAGTAGATGTATACATTAAGGAGTATCGACTGGCACGATCGTAAGGTGAAGTCCCACAATAGGCTGTCTGCAAGGAAACCAGTCTGAGTCCCAAAATCTCAAATCTCAAAAGTAGAGAAGCTGACAGTAGAGAAGCTTCAGCCCATGCCTGAAGGCCTGAGAGGCCCTGGCAAACCACTGGTGTAAGTCCAAGAGTCCAAAACTGAAGATCTTGGAGTCCAATATTTGAGGGCAGGAAGTATCCAGCATGGGAGAAAGATGGAGGCCAGAAGACTCATCCAGTCTAGTCCTTCCTGTTCCTCTGTCTGCTTTTTTTTTTTTTTCGTTGAGAGGAAGTCTCGATCTGTTGACCAGGCTGGAGTGTATTGGCAGGATCTCGGCTCACTGCAACCTTCCCTTCCTGAGTTCAAACAATTCTTCCACCTTCACCTCCTGAGTAGCTGGGATTACAGGCACTCGCCACCATGCTTGGCTAATTTTTTTTATTTTTAGTAGAGATGGGGTTTCACCATGTTGACCAGGCTGCTCTTGAACTTCTGACCTCAAGTGATCCACCTGCCTTGGCTTCTCAAAGTGCTGGGATTACAGGTGTGAGCCACCGTGCCAGCCCCTCTGCCCGCTTTTATCCTAGTTGCACTGGCAGCTGATTATGTGGTGCCCACCCAGATTGAGGGTGGGTCTGCCTCTCCCAGTCCACCAACTCAAATGTTAATCTCCTTTGGTAACACACTCACAGACACATCCAGGAACAATACCTTGTATCCTTCAATCCGATCAAGTTGACACTCAGTATTAACCATCACAGTAGGCATGAGATAAAAGCGTCCAGCTGAAAATATTTTTAGTATGTCTGGTGCTCTAAAGATCCTATTCCATATAGAAAGCTCACACGTTCCTCTTAGACTCATTGGATTGTTTCTCATACGTGGGAAGTATCTCCATCTATTTCTAACTCTGCTCTTCTCTACTTACATCCAGGATCAGGTGCTTGTCCCGGGCATGAGACCTTCCAAACCTGTCTCCCCACTTATGAAATATTTCTTTTTTGGAGTTCAGTTCTCCAAAGTGTTGTTATGTTTAGCACTTTTAACCAATAATTTATAAAAATAACTTTTTGTTTTGTTAATTTTTTCTTGTTTCTAAACTTGTAGCAAAAATGTTTCATGCCCTTCTTCATCCTATGAAAACTGAAATCCAACAATTATACTAAATATTACACTAAATATATAAACAGACAGAATGGGTCTGCATAGCATTCTCTCTTTAGTGTGTTACCAAATATAGTATAAGGAAATGTCTCTTTACTTAGGACATCACAGAAAAAAAGGTTGTTCCTCCTCTCTTAAAATCCAGTACTTCCTTTTAATAATCAGTTGAGTTTTTTCTTCTTAAGTTACACGGCACCTTTCAGTAGAAAAACACGTTTTTCTTCTTTCAGTTCATCTTCAACGAGTTTCCTTGGACATCAATTATATGTGGCTCATTATTAAGTACCAAAAATACAGACATGAATTAAACAATGTCGTTGTACGCAGGGAGTTGATAATCTAGAATAAAACAAATATTCTGCTTTTAAATGTACATAAAGATTATCTATACATCAAATGACCACTAACCCTAATGTTTCAAAAATGCCCTTACTACCCAAAATTATCTACAGATTTAATGCAATCCTTATCAAAATTCTGATGTCTTTTTTCACAGAAATAGAAAAAACAATACTAAAATTTATCTGGAACCTCAAAAGACCTCAAATAGTCAATGTACTCTTAAAAAATAACATAACTGGGAACATTACGCTTCCTGATTTCAAATTACGTTATACAACTATAGAGATCCAAATGTGGAGTACAATCTATGACTTATGAAAGTTTGAACAATCATATTCTGATGATGAATTGCCCACCTTGCATCTTACCTCATGCATTAGGACATCACACTTCCTGATTTCAAATTACATTGTAAAGCTGTAGAGATCCATATGTGGGCTAAAATCCAGGACTTACGAAGGTTTGAACAATCACATTCCTATGATGAATTGTCCACCTTGCTCCTTACCTCATGCATTAACACACCTAATCACTGTTACATCATAGCATTGAAGAAAGTGGAACTATGCTCTGTTATTGATGCTTGATAGAATGTATGCTGTTGGGAGGAGAGTGACCACTGTGTTTTGCATAAAATTTTCATCTTTTTTAATAGTAGAAAAAAAATTCTACTGTTTTAATAGTAGTAAAATAGTAGAAAAAATAGTAGAAAAATTTTAATAGTAGAAAAAAGTTGAGAGAAAGTGACACTTACCCAGAAATATAAATTCTTTTTTTTCTTTTCTTTTTTTTTTTTTTGAGATGGAGTCTTGCTCTATTGCCCAGGCTGGAGTGCAGTGGCATAATCTCTGCTCACTGCAACCTCTGCCTCCCAGGTTCAAGTGACTCTCCTGCCTCAGCCTCCCGAGTAGCTAGAATTACAGGCGTCCACAACCACACCTGGCTAATTTTTGTATTTTTAGTAGAGACGGGGTTTTGCCGTTTTGGCCAGGCTGCTCCCCAACTCCTGACCTCAGGTGATTCGCCCACCTTGGGCTCCCAAAGTGCTGGGATTACAGGCGTAAGCCACCATGCCTGGCCTTAAATTCTTTTTCAAAATATCTGCCTCTGAAACGGAATTACAGGCAAGCTATGCCAATTAGATATTATAACTGTAATATCATAGCCTAAAGTGATGGACCATACCACATTTCCAAAAGCAGAATCAGACTCTCCTTTTTCTCATTTCCTTACGACTAGAGAAAACATATTTAGCTCTCGGTATTTTTGCCCTCCCAGAGAGGAGTGAGGGGATTGGTCTTGATTCTCTTTAGGGTTGATGTACACCATAGTACCATAGATATTCAAGAGAAAAGGATACAAGTTCTGGAGACATTTGATAGGTTTGAAAATTCTGTCTCCTGAGTTGTCTGGATAGGTGAATCTAAAGGGTTTGGCAAATACAACTGCAATTCAGGCAGTAGTTATTCTCAGGATCCCTACTTTGAGAAGCAAAATTGAATGGTGGTGGAATAGACAAAGCCCAAACACTTGGATGTTAGCAAGTCCTTTGTCTTTTAGCCATGAGGCCAGGCTTTTGAGTAAGGCTTTGGCCCTGGGATGGAACTAGAATTCTAGTCAGAAGAGTCCATGGAAGGATGCATGGTAATGTAGTAAGAGCACAGATTCGATGTCAAGAATGTCTAGGTTTTAGTCCTACCTGTTAAACATGGCTCTGACAAGTTACTTGGACTCTCTCTTCTTCAGCTTCCTCTTGTAAAATGAACATATTTTGAGGTGGCAAGAATAGTTTTGAGAAAGTTAATATGTAAAACAGTGCCAGACCATGATAAGCTCTATTTATGTTTATTCTATTAATAATATTAATTATATCAACTTAAATTATCATTAATAATTAACAAGAACACAATGGTATTATGTTGAGCTCTATTCTGTTAGCTACCTTGAACATTATTATTATTATTTTTTTCGGAGATGGTGTCTCACTCTGTCACCCAGGCTGGAGTGCAGTGGCTGGATCTCAGCTCACTGCAACCTCTGCCTCCTGGGGTCAAGCAATTCTCCTGCCTCAGCCTCCCATGAAGTTAGTACTACAAGTGACCGCCACCACACCCGGCTAATGTTTTTGTATTTTAGTAGAGACTGGGTTTCACCGTATTGTCCAGGCTGGTCTCAAACTCCTGAGCTCAGGCAATCCTCCCGCCTCGGCCTCCCAAAGTGCTAGGATTACACGCGTGAGCCACCGCACCCAGCCTGAACAGTATTTTTAAAATTCCACCTTGCTTATTTATTAAATGAGTTTAATAACAGTTACCTTTTGAGGTGGTGGTAAGAATTTGAAGTTTTATGAAGCACCTAGCATGGATTTCAAACTCAATGAACTAATGTCATTTCTAAAATAATTTCTATATCAAGGCAGAGGCTAAAAATATGGACAATTCAGCTGGTGTCCCTGGATAATAATGTGGGTGCTCAGTTTCCACCTGGTTCCAGGTCTTAGGGAAAGAAAAAGATTTCATTTTAAATGACAATCGATTGAGATTAGGGAGAGCCTGAAATATTGAAATTGCCCTTGATTCAGTTAACGTTGGCTCAAGAATTTTGTTTAGATGCCATCACTACATACAGCTTGGAAAAAAAAACAAAAAAGCAAAAAAACAAAAAAACAAACCCAAAGCCAAGGCTGGCAAACATTTCGAGCTCAGAATTTCACTGCTAATGTAAGAGACACAAATATCTTGCTTTTCTAGGTTTGAGTATGAAGGTAATACCATTTACTATGTTAGTTCTTAAAAAACTAGAGAACAACTTAAATTATTTTTAAGACAATCATGAGTGTACTTTAACATACTTTTGACATGTTAAAATATTACCAAGATGTGGTAAGGTCCATCAACTTTGATGCCCTTAATATGCATAATTTTGACATTCAATACACTATAGTAAGAACTTCACATTTTAAAAAAGGCATTGAACACAAAGGTATTTGCAGGTTTGAGGCTTCTTAATGTTATTCGTGTGCTTGTTGCATTGTTAGAAATATGACTTATTGGCAATGTTTAAATATAATAAGTTCAAAATATTTCATCTCTAGAGGGTATCTATTGGTAATAATTACTAGGACCAGATATAGAATGGCTTCTAAGCTTACCACTCCTCTCACAAAATAAATTATTTGTTAAATAAGCAAACTTTTCCATGAAAAGAATAAGAAAATTTAACACTAAAACATAGGTTTCTGATTTTTTTGTGCTAAGCATCAGAGATATTCTGATCAAAATTAAGAAAAAATAGATTTCTTTCCTGATTAATCTAATTTTTTCCCTTTCCACCAAAATGGTTTGCTGAAGATAGGACTTTTTCCATATTAAGCCAAAAATTGAGCTCGTAGTCTTTTATTTCTTTCAGCCTTTAATAGGTGAACAAAGTAAAATTAAAATTGAGGTTTGCAGTCAAAATTTGCAGAGTGACTATATTACCCTTCATGAACTATTAAATAAACAGATCAGTAGGCTAAATACAGGTAACCATTTATCTCTGTTAAATTAAAATGAATGAATTATTTATGTATTTATTAAAATAAATCTCCATTCATCACACACCATATAACAACTCATTCCAGAAAATTATGAACAAAGCAGAATTTCTATAAAGTAATATACTACTTTAAAATGTGTAATGTAGTATACGCTAAAGTAATATAGTTTAAATATTATATGTTTTAATATTTAGAACTTGCAGAGTGAAATAATGTGAGATAGAAGCATATAAATCTTAACATATATATATGACCCAGGAAACATGGTTTATTAAAGACAGAATTAAATTTGGGACAGAAAACCTATATTCCAGCTGTGTGATCCTGAACACACATACATTCAGGTATATTCTGGGACAAAGCACATTAAATCAGAGATTTTAAAGGTAGAAGCTAAAGGTGGAAAAGGCCAGTCTTATGATCTGAAATTTAATATTGACGACCAGGAACTAGAGTAGCTCTTTGTTTGTAGATTTTTTTAATACAGTGAGGAACAAATAAAAATATATAAAAGTGCCTGATTGCTTTTTCCCCTCCGCATTTTTCCACCTCCCTTCTTCTTTCCTCACCCCTCAGGTAAGTGTTGGTCTCGTTTTGATGGACATCCAGTGCAATCTTTGGTGAAGGTGGTAATTTGACATGTCAATCTCACCTGCTTTAACAAGCTGGTGCCTTCACAGCTGTGATACCATGGAGCCCAGTTATTTTTGTCTTGATAAAAGACAATTGTCAAGCTTTAGCTACAACTAATTTAGGAACTTCTCAGAGCTTGCTATTTCTGAATGTTCAGGTGTTGGAGGTTATTTATTTATTTTCTCTTAATAGAACTCCTTTCTTGCCTTCTGGAAATTTATTCAGCACTCAAAAAAATATTTGCAGCTTTGCCTGAAAATAGCCACATGCAAAATTTTAAACATTCAAACTATTATCCCGACTTTGTTATTATCAAATGTTGGTGTCATTATTTATGCTTAGCTGAATTTATATTGTCTCTAATTCCTATGCATTTGGTAGATAATCCTAGAGATGAGATCAATATAAGGGCATGTTAAATTAATTAAATTATTTTATCCAAATATTAATAATAAATCAAATATTTATGTGCTTATTTTCTTAGACACTATTTTAATTTGAGTATAGAGCCCTGAAGAAAAAAAAAAAGATTTACATATTCTTACATTAAGGTGACTCAATAATGTCTTTTTCATTCATTCATTCACTCAACACATAATTATTTGTTTCTTACTGTCTGTGAGGTATCAGAAAAGAAGAGATAAAACACACAGTCACTGTATTAGGGCTCTCCAGAGCAACAGAACTAGTAGGATAGGTGTATATATAAAAGGAGTTTATTAAGGAAATTGACTCACGTGATCATAAGGTGAAGTCCCACGATAGGCCATCTGCAAGCTGAAGAGCAAGTAAGCCAGTAGTGGCTTACTGCAAATTCAAAACCCTCAAACGTAGAGAAGCTGAAAGTGCAGCCTTCAGTCTGTGACCAAAGGCCCAAGAGCCCCTGGCAAACCACTTGTGTAAGTCCAAGAGTCCAAAGACTCCTGGAATCTTGAGTCTGATGTTGAAGGGCAGGAAGCAACCAGCATGGGAGAATGATGAAAGCGGAAGACTCACCAAGCCAGCTTACGTCACCTTATTCTGACTGCTTTTTCTAGTCGTGCTGGAAGCCCATTGGATGGTGCCCACCCACACTGAGTGGTCCTCTCCCAGTTCACTGACTCAAATGTTAATCTCCTCTGGCAACATCCTCACAGACACACCCAGAAACAAAACTTCAATCCGATTAAGTTGACACTTAATATTAACCATTAATTTACCATTAAGCATTAACAGTCACTGACGTCAATAACTTTTCAGTTTATTTTAAAAACATATTACAGGAACCAGAAATTAAAATCAAGCACAATAAATTATCTACTAGAATTAAGCACAAAATGCTAAAGGAAGTTAAAGGAGCATGACCTAGATCCTTGTCCTAGTAGATGTCATTACTGAGACCAGCTATCTGGATGATAGTAATTAGATTTTTTAAAACAGATTAAAAAACTGAGTTGTGTAATTTAAATGGGTGCTTTGTATGTTCTATGAATTATATCTCAATAGCACTGTTTATAAATAAAGTAAAAGAAATTAGATCTGAAAGAAAGGTAATAGCATTAAGAATGAAGAGGAGAGGGGTGAGAAAGTTGACTGATGGGATATAAAGGACTTTTGGGCCAAGTGGATTACTTGGGTGTGGGAGAGCGAAGGTAAAGAAGAAGGAAAAGACCAGGAAAATATGCTGCTTATTGTTTATATAGGTACCGAGTGATGGTAATTTCAATTATTGAAAAAGAATCTACAGGAATAATATTTATGTTTGGGAGTAACATGATAATATATGATTAGTTCTGTGATTTTCATGCTAAGTTTAAGCTGTTGATGTGATATGTATGGGTCACCAGTAGGTATTTTAATAAAAATATATAACTTAGGAGAGCCATTTAGGCTATAAATGTAGATTGGAGAGCCACCAATGAGCAGGTAGATGGTAAAATCATAGGGTAAGTAGACAGGCTTTTCCAGAAAGAATATTTTGATGAAGAAAAGTAAAGAGAATAAATCTCTGGAAACCATCATGACAGAGAGAGGAACTTGCAAACATTATTTTAAAGTTAATGGGCCCAAATTCAAAAGAATTTTGAGTTAAATGACATTACAGATTGTCTAGTATAGTAGTTTCAAATATGGGAGTAGGTGGCATAGATCCCTTGATTCTCCTGAAACCATAAGAGAAATCAAGCATATAAAATAGGTAAAATAATAGTGACTCTCTTAAAAGCAGAGCATGCATGTATGACCTTTTGGCTATTTATTTCCACCTAAGAGTGGGAGTCACTGAGTTGCTCATTGCAATCTTCTTAAACCACATAGACTATAGTATGAAAATATCTGCTTTAATTGCTACCTTCATTTTACTTAGAGAGAAACTATGCCTCAAATAGAGGTCAATCTGAAAAGCAGAATTACATTGAGTATTATACAGTTAGGGACTTAAATAAATGAGACCTACTCAGCCGGGGGAAAATATAGGGAAGTGAAGATCCCAAAGTGAGAGTTGGAATATCAGAGAAAAGTCAACAACCACCAGCTCTCTTGAAGTTGTCAAGTAGGTGACAAGTCAGAGCTTTCAAGGAATTGAGGGAAATCAAACACAACTAGCTTGCAAAGTGAGACCAGGAAGGAGAGCTGGAGAAGTCTATAGAAGCTGCTGCAATCAGAAAGAAGAGCTGAACGCAGGGAGGGACAGTGAGGACATGCTAAAATTCAATGGCATCTCTGTCTTTCAGGACCACCTAGATAGTAAACTGCTATTCCACTTCCACCTTCTTAATTAATCCCATGCAAATTTCTCTTTTGGACACCTTCCATTCAGTAAAGTGATTTCTAGAAAATACAGCTGTAGCTTAAAGTTGACACAAGATAAAAACACCTTAGAGACACTGACAAAACTTTAAGCCAGTCTCTCACTGAATTACTAAGTAACCCAAATGCTGGTCATTTTAAACACAAAGATTTTTGTTTTGTTTTGTTTTGTTTTGTTTTTAATCCAAAAAACTTTTAGCTGTTTGTACTTCTTTAAAAGCAGATTTGTTTTTAACGTCTGAAGTACTATTCTTGAATCTGAAGTTAATAATTCAAATTGTATTTATTTATTTAGAAAATAACCCTGTCTTACTCTCTTGCCCAGGCCGGAGTGCAGTTGTACAATCTCAGCTCACTGAAGCCTCAATCTCCAGGGCTCAAGTGATCCTCTCACCTCAGCCTAGGACTACAGGCATGCACCGCCATGCCCAGCTAATTGTTTGTACTTTTTGTAGAAATGGGTTTTGCCATGTTGCCCAGGCTGGTCTCAAATTCCTGAGCTCAAGTGATGTGCCCACCTCAGCCTCCCAAAGTGCCAGGATTACAGGCATAAGCCACCAAGTCCAGGCTAGAATTTTATTAAAGCATATCTTTGTTTTTTTAAATTATCTCTTTGTTCATCATTCTGTTATTATTTTACCTGCTTATTTTTTATATTTTGTTTTTCATTCTATATTAATTCATTTTGTTCAAGTTATTTTTTCTTCAAATTTAAGATGAGCTTTCATTAGGTGTTCCTATTTATAACACATGAACTCGTTTGTCAGTATGAGGAGCTGGCACAGCTTTCTCTTGCAGTTACATGAGGCTACTTCTCTAACAAATGTGACCCTTAGTGGGAATACTAGTTATTACTTTGAGTAAGTCGGGAGAGCTCCTATGAGAGTTTCTAAGGAACTCTCCACAAAAGGAAAAATAGGAGAAGCCTTTGTGTTAGAATAGAGAGACAATAGTACCTCAGGCTTTATTCTGATATTCTCTCCTTTTCCACACCTTATCTGGGATCCATACCTAAATATATCTCTCCCTCCCGCTTTATAGAGACCAGTTCTAAGGCTTTGCTTAAAAACAAAATCCCTTCCTGTAACCTATTCTGGTCCCTAAGAAATAACTTTGTCCACTTTTATAATTACCATTTATAAAATAAGTTACCTTGGTAATTGTTCTCTGATTTTGTCAAGTTCTTTGCAGGCCACAGTTAACCCAGTTTTTCCCTATGAAAATCTATGCTCTTATTATACGTGTTCTTTACGGGATTTCACATGCTTGCTTCCTTCCACGTAGTCTCAAGATTTCCAGGCCATAGGTGGCATCTGTGACATTTATCCAACACTGTAAGAGTTCAACAGGCTTCTTTAACAACACTGTTTTTAAAAATTATTGTCAGTTAAACACCTGAAGTTAGTATACATAGATGTTTGTGTAACCATGTTTAAATTGAAGAGCATTGTTGGACATGATTGCAATATTGCCCTTATAACTGGGCAACTGGGGTCCCTGATCCAAGCCCCACACCATGGGGCAACTAACACTTCAGGATACTTTACTGGTATTTTTCTAGGGCCCCTCTCATCCCTGGGGCTAGCCAGACTGGAGCTTGTTAAGACAATTTTCCTGAAGGCAGGAAAAGAATTTCATAGGCTTAAGTTGATTTTATATCCATCTGTAAGCTTTCCAACTCTTCACCCCAGCTACCACAAGTGGAATCAACCTAAGACACTAAGGAGCTCCAGGTACCTTGTAGCCTACCACATTCTAGGGAAGCATCATGGTGAGCAGTTCACTCCCATTGTGTTGCCTGTTTCTTTTGTGAGGCAACTCAGAGTCCAGAGAGAAAAGAAAGAAAAAGAAAAGGAAAGAAAGAAAGAAAGAGAGAGAGAGAGAGGGAGGGAGGGAGGAAAAAAGAGAAAGAGAACGAAACAGAGAGAGAGAAAGAGAGAGAGAGAGAAAGAAAAAGAAAGAAAGAAAGAAAAGAAAAGTTCTCTCTCTCTCTCTGTTCCTCAATATATATCTTTTGTAAAACTGAAATCTTATTTGATTGCTTAAGGAAGTAACACTGCTAGTAACCAATTTTGAAAAGTGTATTTCGTTATTTTCTGCAACCATGAAATTATGATTTTTATATGTAACTACAGCTATGTCATTGAGCAGGCAAAGGCAGAAATTAGCAATTAGACATTCAAATAGAATCTCTTTGAAAGATACATAGAAAGTTTTTTTACATAGTATACCAAACTATGTGATGACTTTAATAATGTGCAATTCTAGTTTTTTTAAAAAAAGGTAAGAAATTATTTACCTGCGTTTTCAGTAGTTTGTTGATCTATGTAAAGTGCCAAGGAAAATATCACCTCTAAATAAGGAAGATTTCCTCATATCTTAATGAAAGATCAACAATTTTTTTTTATTATTATACTTTAAGTTTTAGGGTACATGTGCACATTGTGCAGGTTAGTTACATATGTATACATGTGCCATGCTGGTGTGCTGCACCCACTAACTCGTCATCTAGCATTAGGTATATCTCCCAATGCTATCCCTCCCCCCTCCCCCCACCCCACAACAGTCCCCAGAGTGTGATGTTCCCCTTCCTGTGTCCATGTGATCTCATTGTTCAATTCCCACCTATGAGTGAGAATATGCAGTGTTTGGTTTTTTGTTCTTGAGATAGTTTACTGAGAATGATGATTTCCAATTTCATCCATGTCACTACAAAGGACATGAACTCATCATTTTTTATGGCTGCATAGTATTCCATGATGTATATGTGCCACATTTTCTTAATCCAGTCTATCATTGTTGGACATTTGTAAAAGAACAGAAATTATAACAAACTATCTCTCAGACCACAGAGCAATCAAACTAGAACTCAGGATTAAGAATCTCACTCAAAGCCGCTCAACTACATGGAAACTGAACAACCTGCTCCTGAATGACTTCTGGGTACATAACGAAATGAAGGCAGAAATAAAGATGTTCTTTGAAACCAACGAGAACAAAGACACAACATACCAGAATCTCTGGGACGCATTCAAAGCAGTGTGTAGAGGGAAATTTATAGCACTAAATGCCCACAAGAGAAAGCAGGAAAGATCCAAAATTGACACCCTAACATCACAATTAAAAGAACTAGAAAAGCAAGAGCAAACACATTCAAAAGCCAGCAGAAGGCAAGAAATAACTAAAATCAGAGCAGAACTGAAGGAAATAGAGACATAACAATTTATTTTTGACGTAATTATAATTTCTTTAAAAGTAATGTTTATATAAAATTACTGTGTAATGCAATGAAAATGTTAAAATAGAGAAAATCCTTGCTGGGTTTTACACAGTACTAGGTCTTCATGTAGATATTGTTGACAAGCCCCTTTTATAGAGTAAATTTGCTGTTTTGCTTGAGCCGAGGACAGCATTTTTAATGTCTGTATGTATATAAATTTGGAAGGTACAAATTGACAAGATTCTTGATGACATGTCAAGAAATATTTGAAAATATTTCTGGTATCAGCACAATTCAGATTCAAATAAGAACTTGTCAGACACAAGACTATTTATATGTAAACTAGTAAATAGGATGGAAGGAAAGGAAAGAAATGAGATGAGCTTTGTCACCCACTGCTAGATTTCAAAGTGCTAAATCAGTAACTGTCCTGTTCAAAATAATCACGTGTCATATAAGAAACAAATACAAAATATTTTAGCTATCTGTCCAGGCCCAAAGAGGCAAAACTATCATGCAATTAAACATTTATAAATCATCCTTTAGACTATATTATCCAGAATGTTCTTTCTAATGAGGTCCATACTAGTGAGTTCATTATGTGTGATTCCAGTGCTCATTTGGGGTATAGGAGTATCATTTACTCCAATTTGATTAAATTCACTCCAACCAGTCTTTGACACTAAAAGAAATCCCTTGGCTTTTCTTCTTTGTTTCTTCATTTAATTAATAGGAATGACACTTGACATTTAACAATAGATATCTTGAGGAAAGAAAAAGAATGTCTACATTTTTCTTTAATGAAAGACATTGAGTAGTTCCACTTGAACATATATAAATAAAATTTAAATAAGTAATTTGTACACATTTATACATAATAAATCTTTTAGTAGACATAATACTTTTATATTATCTTTCAACGAATGCTTTTATTTATTAGATGTTGCCCAAAATTAATTTATAAATTATTTATTAAATATATTCTATGTGTCAAAGCTTTGTTATCTGTTTTCGGAATATAGTAAACAACATAGTTGGAAGGCTGATCTATGATCTTAAACTACACAGGAGAAAGAAAGGAAGAATATCATGAAAATGGCCATACCGCACAAAGTAGTTTATAGAATCAATGCTATTCCCATCAAGCTACCATTGACTTTCTTCACAGAATTAGAAAACCATACTTTAAATTTCATATGGAACCAAGAAAGAACCCATATAGTCAAGACAATCCTAAGTAAAAATAACAAAGCTAGAGACATCACGCTACCTGACTTCAAACTATACTACAGTAACCAAAACAGCATGGTACTGGTACCACAACAGATATATAGACCAATGGAACAGAACAGAAGCCTCAGAAATAACACTATACATCTACAACCGTCTGCTCTTTGACAAACCAGGCAAAAACAAACAATGGGGAAAGGATTCCCTATTTAATAAAAGATGTTGGGAAAACTGACTAGCCATATGCAGAAAATTGAAACTGGACCCTTTCCTTACACCTTATACAAAAAGTAACTCAAGATGGATTAAAAACTTAAATGTAAGACCTAAAACCATAAAAACCCTAGAAGGAAACCTGGGCAATACCAGGATATCGGCATGGGCAAAGACTTAGTGACTAAAACACCAAAAGCAATTGCAACAAAAGCCAAAATTAACAAATGGGATCTAATTAAACTATAGAGCTTCTACACAGCAGAAGAAACTATCCTCAGAGTGAACAGGCAACCTACAGGATGGGAGAAAATTTTTGCAATCTATCCATCTGATGAAAGGCTCATATCCAGACTCTACAAGAAACTTAAACCAATTTACAAAAAAACACAACCCCATCAAAAAGTGGATGAAGGATATGAACAGCCAGTTCTCAAAAGACAACATTTATGTGGTCAACAAACATATGAAAAAAAGCTCATCATCACTGGTCATTAGAGAAATGCAAATCAAAACCACAATGAGATACCATCTCATGCCGGTTAGAATGGTGATCATTAAAAAGTCAGGAAACACAGATGCTGGAGAGGATGTAGAGAAATAGGAATGCTTTTACATTGTTGGTAGGAATGTAAATTAGTTGAACCATTGTGGAAGACAATGTGGTGATTTCTCAAGGATCTAGAACCAGAAATACCATTTGACCCAACAATCCCATTACTGGGATTTATTTCATTTCATATTCATTACCCAAAGGATTATAAATCATTCTGTTATAAAGACCCATGCACATGTATATTTACTGCAGCACTACTCACAATAGCAAAGACTTGGAACCAACCCAAATGTCCATCAATGATAGACAGGATAAAGAAAATGTGGCACCTACACACCATGGAATACTATGCAGCCATAAAAAATAATGAGTTCATATCCTTTGCAGGGACATGGATGAAACTGGAAACCGTAATTCTCAGCAAACTAACACAGGAACAGAAAACCAAACACTGCATGTTCTCACTCATAAGTAGGAGTTGAGCAATGAGAACATATGGGCACAGGGAGGGGAACATTACACACTGGGGCCTGTTGGGGGGTTAGGAGTAAGGGGAGGGATAGCATTAGGAGAAATACCTAATGTAGATGATGGGCTGATGGGTGCAGCAAACCACCATGGCACATGTATACCTATGCAACAAACCTGCAAGTTCTGCATATGTATCGCAGAGCTTAAATTATAATTAAAAAAAAGTAACGTGAAAATGTCAAAATTTAATGAACTTATTAAATGATTTCAGAAAGTGATATATGATATGAGAGAAATTAAACTGTGATAAGAAACAAAGTGACTGCAAAAATGCACTTTTTTGCTGGGCGCGGTGGCTCACACCTGTAATCCCAGCACTTTGGGAGGCGGGGGAGGGTGGATCACGAGGTCAGAGATCGAGACCAGCCTGGCTAACATGGTGAAACGCCATCTTTACTAAAAAAAAAAAAAAAAAAAAAAAAAAAAAAAATCAGCCGGGCGTGGTGGCGGGAGCCTGTAGTCCCAGCTACTCGGGAGGTTGAAGCAGGAGAATGGCGTGAACCCAGGAGTCGGAGCTTGCAGTGAGCCCAGATCGCGCACTGCACTCCAGCCTGGGCGACAGAGTGAGACTCCATCTCAAACAAACAAACAAACAAACAAACAAAACTAAAAAAAGCACATTTTGAGATTGGATAATCATGTAAGTCTTCTTAGAGAAGTGCTATATAAGATGATAATAATTTGATGAAAAAGAACAGTCATTTAGGTGAAAATGTTACTGGGAAGTGTGGGCGTTCCTTGGTTTTTGTCTTCTTGAAGGAAATAATTCTGTTAATAGACCAATCAGTAAAGCAAAAAAAAAAAAAAAAAAGAAAGAAAGAAAATAATACAAGGTTTATTAAGGACATAAGAGTTTCCCAGAGAGGAGTAGGCTGACACAGCTGGGAACAGCTCCAAGTGCTCTCTGTCGCAGTTTGTATTACACTGGATATTCTTTTTTTTTTAAGTTCCCATTTCTGTATCAAGTTTCTGCCTTTGTTTTTGTCTAGTTTCCTGCTTCTGTCTTAAGTCTCTGCATTCGTTCCCACGTACTTCCCATCCAGGTTTGTGGGATTCTCCCTACTGTCTGTTGATGCGCATGCCTGGGTCTGGTGATCAATACGAATCCTACCTCTTGGCAGCATTGTTTATTACTGCCACTCCAGAAAGACAGTATAGTGGTCAAATCTGTACTTATTGCACCTGTATATCTCTTAGAAATTTATCATTTGCCCTTTTCTCCTCTTACCAGCATGTAGCTAGCTATGTTCTGACAGCTTAACCGTAGAATGAGTGATTGATGGGCATCTTAAGAGGCATTTCATGGTGTTATTTCTTGTGTAGGTATTTGCCCCCTCCTCCACTCATATTTAACATGCATGTGTTGGATGTTCTCTGAGGCATGAGATATTCAAGAGCTTCTTCCCCCAGGAGTCTCCCCTCCTGCTAATGTCTAACTGTCTGCCTACTCTAACATTCCCCCCACAAGAGATTGAGACTCTTAAAATCATCAGGTTTAGGGGATCCTTGGGCTTCTGTAACTGCTTCCTGCTGTTATGGGATGAATAATTCAGGGTCTCATTCTCTTGCTCTCTGTTAGGGATGCAACCCCTTCACTACTTTCTGGAACCTTTGCCTCCTGGCATTTAGAGGCAAGGTGTGTGTGTATAGATGATGGGATCTCCAGGGGTGATTGGTTCATACCTGTATATTATAGAAGCTTGGTCTGAAATTGTTGTATGCTCGAGGAGACAAATTTAACAAGTAAGTTTAAAAAGCTGGTAAGAGTGGTAGAAGTATGGAGGTGGCTGGTCCCAGTAAGAGGAGAAACCATGTGAGTTGGGAAAACAGATTTTACAGAGTTCCAGATGGAATTTGCTGAGAGACTTTCTTTTCAAAGTTTATGAAGCTACTTAGCCTGGTTGTAGATTTTCGTTATAGTTTCCTTTATTTGCCTACTATTGTTGACATAAGTATACTAGAATTTATTAATTACAGGGTAGATTCTGCCCTGTTTTGTAAGGAGGTGATCTAAAGCTAGTCTGTTGTCTATGACTTCATTAGCAAGAGACGTTAGCGAGGTGTTGAAATTAGAGATTGAGTCGCTACTTGTTTGAGGACAGTAAGAAGTAAGTGAGATCTGGAATTGGTTAGACATAAGATGGTCCATAGGGCTCCTTGAGGCTAGTGTTAGGTTCAAAGTAAAACTGTCAACTGGGATGCATTGCAAAGACAAAGATTTGGTAGTGTGGTTATGTCAAATCCAACGGTTGGAAAGGTTATTTCTTGAGGCAATTATTTTGGAGAAATTGACAAGGAAATCATTGCCTCATTGAGCCCATATGGCAAAGGGATAAGTGAGAGAGGAGAGTGGAAAGATGTATTTCCACTAAAGATGTAAATCCCTTTAGGCTTTATTGAAATAAGAATTATTATAAAATTAGGAAAGACTCAGTTAGTTTATGGTGAATAGTTAGTGACAAAGCAAGCTGTTATTGGAATTCCTGGTGGTGTATAAGTTAGGGTTAAAATAAGAGGAATAATCAGTGCTCCCACAAATAAGATCCCCAATATTGCGACTACCCTACTTTGAGGTAAAAGGAGGGGGAACATTACTTATCTTTTCATTTGAATAGGAACTTTTAGTCCTCCCGTGGCTCACAAGCGTAGTTGGGTGTTGGTTTCATTCTTGTTTCCTCAGAATCTTCCCAGGATTCTATTTGGAAATGCTGGATCCAACTAGAAATTCCAGAAACTTTAATGGCTGTTGAGGTAGAAGGCAAAGCAGTAAAAGGGCCTTTCCATAAGATGAATTAGTAGATATCTAGGAGATAAATGTGTTCAGGTTTTAATAAGGACCTGAGTTTTTGGTAGGTACAAGGGTTGGTTGTTAGACGGGTCTCCAGCCATCAATACTCCCTGTGTATATATTTGATTAGTTCTAGGTATAAAATTCTCTATCTTGGCTTTGAATACTTAGATCCCCCTTTTGCTAGGAAGTTTAAGGTTTGTATTGCATGTTTTGCAAGCTTTGTGGAGAGGGAGCAGAGGAGTGGATTATCTATATATTGTGGAAGTTATCCCCCCTCAAGAGATGGCTTGGTTAGATTTCTTGCTAGGGCTTATCTAAATAAGTGTGAGCTGTCTTTAAAACCCTGAGGTAGGACTGTCCAGGTTGACATAATTGGTTAAAGGTTTAGTAGGCTTTTCTAGGAGAAATAAGGCCATTAGAGGAGAAGATAAATTTGGAGATTGGGTAAATATTAAATAGCCAAACATCTTGAAAAGTACATTCTTACTCAAAAGGGGTGTGGGGCATTTAGACATTGCCAGGGACTGGTGGGAGAGTTGTAATTGGTCCCATATGTAATATAAAGGAATCTTTTGAGGGAGCAGGGGTGCTTTTCTCCCCTATCATTCAACAAGATTTGGAGGAAAGTTGACTGGAGAAGGAGGTTAGCACAAAATAGTTAGCTTTTGAATGCAAAAGAAAATGTATAGTCCTACTTTCCACTTCCAAAGTTGCCCTCTTTTATTGACAATGTCTGATCTGGCAGCTAGCTGGAGCATGGGGCCCCTTCATCTCAAGGCCGTCATTGGATGGGGGCCCAACTGGTCACCTTTTGGCTCATGGGGCAGTCCCTCTTCCAGTGACTGAGCTTCTGGCAGAGGGAGAGGCAGGCCACATGGGGCTTTCCCATTTGGCTCATTTGGGCACTGGTCTAGTCTTTGCCACCAATTGCAGTTACTTGAATGAATATCCTTAGGGCAACCTGGAGGTGGCTGGAGGACTTATAAAACAACAAATAGCTGGGCCTACCTCTTGTCCCTGCATTTGTCCTTTTCCTTAGCCCTGTCTTCCTCATCCTGATCTTGGTGACAAAAGACTAAGAAGTCTAATTTGAGGATTTCTGGCATAGGATCACTGGGTCCCAAGGCTGACTTTTATAATTTTCTCCCAATGCCTGGGGTGGTTTGGGTAAAGAGATGATCTTTAGGACCAGTTGTCCCTCTGGGGATTCCAAGTTTAAGGTGATATGCTTAATAAGGGTTTCCTGTATTCTTTTGAGAAAGGCTATAGAATTTTAATTTGGACCCTAGTTTATGGTGGCTAACTATAGCTCGGATGGCAGGGTCTGCCTTCTAAGCTTTACCAATTAAGGTCTTCCCTCAAGGCCATGAAGGTTTGTAAATAGGGGACCTCTGAGTATATGCCCTGATGGCAGCAGAAAAGTTCCAGCTGAAGGATCATACTAAAATTCGTACTTCTGTTCTCTGGCCAGATTTCCTCTGGTTTTGTAAAGGAAAATTAGTTTTTTGCTTTAAAGTTTGAGGGTCAAATTTATCCCAGTTTTTTTAAAGGATGCCTCTGAGACTGGGGGAATCTTGGGGTATGGACATCTGGTTACCCAGCTAAAAGAAAAGACAGAAGAATTGTAAGATGAAGGAGGTGTCCACTGTCCATTTCTACAATGATGTATGAAGGTGAGGCATCCCTCACCCGACTTGGGAAGGCAAGACAGCACTTGCCCATAGGGAGCTCCAGATTTAGTTGATCCTTTTCATGGGCTTGATTCTTTTGGTCTCTTCTTTCTCTCTTTGCCTCAGAAATGTCTCCCTAGTCACCCTTTGGTTAGCGGCTGGAAGAGTATTTGGCACAGGGGTAATTTTGCTGCCTTTTATATTCTCAATGACTCTGGCCCTTTAAGAAGCCCAATAGTTGTACCCCCACCAAAGCTTGCAGATAAGGGACTTCCACAAAGTGTTCTTTGAGTGCATAATGGCATTTAGATAAAAGATGTAGATGGCTAGAGGTGTGGGCAAAGGTTTGAAACCTTCCCCTGTTTTGAAGAGATTCCTTAGGGATTCTGCAGAAAAGATGCTTGAAAAGCCATGGTTATTCTCTAGAGCCCTGGCTAAGTGAACTGATCTGCCACATTAATAGTTCATGGGAACGCGCTTCCATCTTGGGGTTGTTTGTGTCCAGAGGAGGAGTAGAGGGGAGAAATTCAATGAAAGGCAAGTATAACAACAGACTTATTGGAAGATAATCATTTTGGGTTCAGAAATAAAAAGATCACTAGTCATTGTGCAGTCTGAGCTTAAGTCCGGCCACCTTCATAAACCTCCTGTCAGGGAGGGCAACAGTGACTTAGATCTACCCAGTGTGGACTTTGAAGTCTTCCCATCTCCATTTGTCACCCATCAGCAGGAAGTGAGAAATCATCTGGAGGGAGTAGAGTCAGTCACTGAAGGGAATTGTTCTGGAGATTTGTAGGCGAATGAGAGAGCAAGTGAAAACACTCACCTTAAAGTAGCAAGAACAGCATTGGGAGTAGGAGATTTTCCTCTAAACTGTAGTACAGCAGCACAGAAAGAAGCAGAGGTAGTCGACCAGGTAGTCTGGGACCACTGTGGCATTTACCACAAACAAAAGTTCACGGATGAGGCTATCTGAGTCACGGCTCCACAACATGTTACTGGAACGCACAGGAGTCTTCCGTTCTTGTCTTTTCAGAGGAAAGATTTCAGCCAAGAGACCAATTAATAAAGCAAGAAAAAAGGTTTATTAAGGACATAAGAGTACACTCCAAGAGAAGAGTGGGTTGACCCAGATGGAAAAAGCCCTGAATATTCTGTATTGCAGTTTTTATTATGTCGGACATTTCCTGCCACTGTCTCAAGTCTCTGCCTCTATCTTTGTCTAGTTTTCTGCTTCTGTCTTAGGAATCCACATTTGTTTCCACCTGTTTCCCACTCAGGTTTGTAGGATTCTCCCTTACTGTGAGTTAATGTGCACCCGTGGGGCCCAGTGATCAATACAAATTCTACCTAATGGCAGCATTGCTCATTACTGCCACTCCAGCGTATAGTGGTCGAATCTATAGTTACTGTGCCTACATATCTCTTAGGAATTTCCCCTTTGGCCTTCTTCCCTTCTTATCAGCTCGCTGCATTTTGATAGTTTACTGCAGAGATAGTGATTACTGGGCCTCTTAATAGGCATTTTGAGGTGTTTCTTCCTGCATGGGTATTTTCGCTCTCCTCTGCTCATATTTAGCATGCATGTTTCAGGTGGTCTCTGAGGTGTGAGATTTTCCAGAGCTTCCTCCTCCAGGGGCTCCCTTTACTGCTCATGTCTAACTATCTGCCTAGACTAACAAAAAGTTAGTATCAGAGATCCCAGGAAGAAAAAAGCAAGTAAAACATCTCCAAAATGGAACTGGCTTGGAATATTTAAAGAAGACCACTAGAATTGGTAAGTAATAAGCAAATGGTAGGGTGAAACAAGGTTTGACAAGGGAAGTACGTAGGGGCCCAAATTATGTTAATTCTTATAAGTCAATATACAGAATTTGAATTTTAATTGAGTTTCAGTAGCTGAGACTTCAACTTCTATGGTGAAATAAGGTCAAATTGAATTGATGCTCTTGAAGATAGGCTATGGGGGAAAGGGGTAACTACCTGACTATTGTATTGTAAACAAATGCAAGAAGATTCTAGAGGGATGTTAAGACTTAGAATACTTTATGGTTACAGGGTGGGTTTTCCTTTTTACAGCTTCTGACCTGAGGGCAAGACACATTCAGCACATATAAAGCAGCTAAAACTTCAGCTGAAACCTCACCATCTCCCTGGCCTTAGAAAATCAGAAGATAGAGTTTGAAGCAACCATAGTAATTGAAATCTAAGCAGGCACTTCATTCAGAAAGTAGAGAGTCAAGAAGAATGGAAAGAATTTAATCACAAATGTTGTGAATAAACTAAGCCTAAATATCAGACTGACCCCTAAACTGCACGTGCACGACTCAGAGGCCAAGCATCCCAATGAAGTATAAAATAACTGAGCTGAAATTTCAGTTTTTATCCAAGAGACAGACAACAATTTAAGTCCAATAAAGCTTGAAAATACAGAAACAAAAAACAATGTTATCTAAAGGAATAAAAAAGAATCCAGAGACTTGGAATAAAATATATAAAATACCTGGGATACAATTAAAAATTACTTGACAAGTGAAGAACTAGGAAATATGATCTATTTTCAAGAAAAAAGGAACTAAATATAGAGTAACTATAATTCGACCGAAATGTTCAATTAAGCAGAAAAGAGCATTAAACATCTATTATAATATACTCATAAAAATATGCTAATAATAAATTTATATATGTATATATGCATATATATAGATATGTATATAATACATATTATATGTAGATGTATATAGATATGTATATAATACATATTATATGTAGATGTATATAGATATGTATATAATCTCAGCAGAGAAATAAGATCTATTGAGACAGCAAACAAAAATTTAGAACTGTCAACTTCAATATTTGACATTTAAAATTTGCTAAACTTAACTACCAAATGGAGATAGCAAGGAAGTTTCAGTAAATTTGAAAATAAAAAGAAATTATCTGTTCTGAAAAGGAGAGGGGAGGAAGAAAATCAACAGAATATTAGAGAAATTTGGGGCAATATCAAGAGGTCCAATATCTTCTATATGGAAAGGAGAAAGATATTGAGCTGACAAAATATATAAATAAGAAAATAATCAAAAACTTATCCAATTTTTTTTAAAAACGATGTACATTTTCACACTCAAAATCATTAGTTAACTTAATGCAGAATAAATAAGAAAAACACATGTGGAAACATCATGTTGAAACAGCTGAAAAGTCAAGACAAATGGATAATTCTGAAAGCTGTGAGGATGAAATGAGAAATCACATAATGGAAGTGTACTGCTCTAATTCAAATGATTGCTAACTTTTCAGTAGAAACTACGGGGTCCAGAAGATAACAGACCAGTATCTTTAAAATATTGAAAGAAAAAATAATCAACAGCCGGGCATGGTGGCTCACGCCTGTAATCCCAGCACTTTAGGAGGCTGAGGCGTGTGGATCATCTGAGGTCAGGAGCTTGAGACCAGCCTGACCAACATGGAGAAACCCTGTCTCTACTGAAAATACAAAACTAGCCAGGCCTGGTGGCACACGCCTGTAATCCCAGCTATTCAGGAGGCTGAGGCAGGAGAATCGCTTGAACTCAGGAGGCAGAGGCTGTGTTGAGCCGAGATCACACCATCGCATTCCAGCCTTGGCAACAAGAGCAAAACTCTGTCTCAAAAAAAAAAAAAAAGAAAAAAAGAAAAAAAAAAAAGGCCGGTGCGGTGGTTCACGCCTGTAATCCCAGCACTTTGGGAGGCTGAGGCGGGCGGATCACGAGATCAGGAGATGGAGACCATCCTGGCTAACACGCTGAAACCTGGTCTGTACAAAAAAAAAAATGCAAAAAAAAAATTAGCCAGGCATGGTGGCGGGCGCCTGTAGTCCCAGCTACTCAGGATGCTGAGGCAGGAGAATGGCGTGAACCCAGGAGGCAGAGGTTGCAGTGAGGCGAGATCATGCCACTGCACTGCAGTCTGGGCAGCAAAGCGAGACTCCGTCTCAAAAAAAAAAATAAATAAATAAGAAAAAGAAAAAAATAATCAACACAAAATTTTATATTTGTCAAAACATCCTTTAAGAATAAATGTGAAATAAGTGTATTATTTTAGATAAAACAAAGCTGAGAGAATTTGTCACAGCAATTCTGCACTAAATGAAATGCTAAAGCAAATTTATTCAGCTTGAAGAAAAATTATACCAGTTGGAAATCAGATCTTTAGGAAAGAATTAAGAGCATTGGGAAATGGCTGTGAGGAAAGGTAAGGGCATTGAAGGGTTTTAAGCAGAATGACACAGCAGGATTAATGTTTTAAAAAATATCTTATGTCAGAAGGATGGACTACATGGGGATAAGAACAATAGTGGGACGCTAGTCAGGAGTCAGTTCAGAAATTTCAGAATAATCTTGGTGCTACAATTAATGCTGGTTTTTATGTCAATATCAACTTGGTCTCTGAGTTTGATAGTCCTTAAAATATTTATTTTTATCAGTGCTCAGTTACCTGAGTAAATGGCAATATGTCTGTCCGGTGTAGAAATGTATGGATGATAGTTTTATATACTCACTGAGATATTATATCATCTGGCCTTCAGTGGACCCACCTATTATTCTTTTATGAATTTCCAGGTCTAAAACCTGTCTCCCTTCAAAAAATTGGGTATAGTAATATTTCTTTTTTTCTTTCTTGAGGTAAATGCCATCAAACTCCTGATTGCCCATCCTTGATTTTTTTTTTGATGGTATAAATTTAGTAGTATCCATGGTTGCTCACATCTTTGGTTCATAGGGTTTTCTATTAAGCATCTACATATTGTCAATGAGTCTAAGAACCCGCTTCAGAAAATTAATAAGAAAAATAAATATTCATTCATTCAATAAATATTTATCTAGAATCTATTATAAGGAAAGATGAGTCAGAGTAGGCTAGAATATTATAACAAAATAATACAAAATAGCAGCTTAAATGACAAAAGTACATTTCTCAATTATGCTGGAAGATATCTTTACAGTGCTCTTCCTCTGAAGTCAGGCTATTGGAATATCCATCATCTCAAACGTTGTAATTCATCCTGGTAAGGCAAAAGGGAGAACAAGAGGAACTTCCGTTGGTAATTAAACATTGTGTCCTGAGAAAAATTACATGAATGAGCTCAGGGTAATCTGACAGATGATAAGAATCTATATAGAACAAAGGTAATTCAGTCCAATTTTCCCAGGCAAAATACAAGACACGTGATGGAACCAAGCAAATAACAGCAAAGCCAACATGAGGCTGAGCACAGAGATATAAATCAGAGACAAAAAGGACCAACCATCTGAGTCCAGCCTAAAATGTTAATTTATATAATCATGAAATAAACAAATTGCATTAAGCCATTAATTTGGAGACAGTTGGTTTCATAGCAATAACAAAATGATACATGGTTAAACTCACCTAGAAATGAGCCAGTATATGAATAATACATTGTTCCCAGAGGATGAAGAGCAAGAGAGCTTTGGCAAATAACTCTAGTAACTACCACAGAAAGGCAGTGCTTAGCATTTTGTGGCTAAAGTTTAAAACAGAGTTTTTATGCTTCAGATGCTAAGTACTGTTAGGTGAGACAGGATAATGAAAATGAAATATGACACTGCACAGAATATATTAGTGATACATGGAATTATCCAAATTGAACAGGAAGGTGGATGTACTTCTTAGAAAAACTTCCTTTAGCCATTCTTTCAGGTTGCTAGTAAAAAAATTCTCTTAGTTTTCTTTTATATAAGAATGTCTTGATTTCCCCTTGGATTTCTGATGGATATTTTTGTCAGATATAGAATATGCAGTTGACAGTATTTTTCTTTCAGCTCTTGAATAATATTTTACCACTTTCTTCTGGACTCCATGGTTTCACATGAGGAATTTACTGTCATTTTAATTGTATGTTTCTATAGATAAATATTACTTTTCTCTGGCTGCTTTCTAGACTTTTTGTTTGTCTTTGGTTTTTAAAAGTTTATAAAATTATTTGGAATGGATTTTTTGGGACTTACTCTCTTTGTAGTTCACATAGGTTTTTAAATCTGTGGAGCCTCAGCTGTCCCCTTGGTCTTGCTGAAACCAGGAGTGGGGAAAATATGAGTGCTTACTAGACCCAGGCGGCTATGCGTTCTTCAATCTCGTTGCTGCTGCATGGGTCAGGTGGAGGCATATCTCACAATGGCACACAGCTGATACTACCTTGGTCAGAGAATCAAAGCACTCCGGCTTCCATCAGGTAGGGAATGGAAGGTTAACTTCACTTCCTGCTCTGTAGTCCCATGAACCCTGAAACATGCACTATCCTGGGAGGAAATCAGGCTGCCATCTGAATATACCAGGCAGGAGATGATAGAAGGTAAGATCCTCACTTAGCTTGTTGATATTACCTGGCAGGAGAATTGGAGCACAATGCCTGTGTCCATAAGATGGAAAGAGGGAGAGGATTTGGTAAAGATCTACTTCTCTTATGGCCTAATAAAATTGTGTGAGTAAATATGGCTGTTTATTTGGGGTTTGGTTGGAGTAGAAAATATAGTGCCAAAGACATTTTGTTGTTTCTATGTTTTAGGTTGTTTTTTCCTGATCTTTTCGCTAGAGGGATTAGGATTTTCCTGAAGCTATTTGTGTGTGTGTGTGCATGTTTGTTGCTTGCTCCAGGCTGTAGGTTTCTACAGCTTTGTAAGGATGAGTAGGAAAAGCAAACTCTGAAAAGAACCAATTCTTTGATGGGGGTAGATTTTTCTAAAATTGTCCTGTATGGAAAGGCATTCTAAACACTAATGAAGGCTGCAAGGATTGAAAACACAGAATCAGAGAATGGTAATAGTCTGTAAAATGCTATAGCAAGTACTGCAAAAGCCCAGACATATCCCTTCATGCACTTCTACATAGTGAAGGATATTTACTGTGACACTAGAGTAATGGAACTACTGGAGATTTAATGCTGGAAGCAATCATCAGCTAATGATGTAGTGGGAACCCTAGCTTCCTCAACCATAGATGAGATAACTTCGATAAAAATTGTATGTTTTCTCCAATGGCTTTAGAGAGAGATCCCCAAAGGTGCTGAATTTCAGCTACCCACAGTGATAACCATTTTGAAAGTTCAAAATTTACTAGCTTCCTTTTCTTTAATGTGTTACTACCTCATTCTTCTATATACGTAATATGGTTTGGATATGCATTCCCTCCAAATCTCATGTTGAATTGTGATTCCCAGTGTTGGAGGTGGAGCCTGGTAGGAGGTGATTGGATCCTGGTGTTGTACCCTTCATGAATGGTGTAACATCACCCCTTGGTGATGAGTGAGTTCTTAGTTCACTTGAGGTTTAATTGTATAAAAGATTGTGGGATTTCCTCCTTCTCTCTTGCTCCTGCTCTCTCCATGTGACACACCAGTTTCTCCTTCACCTTCTGCCATGACTGTAAGCCTCCTGAGTCCCTCACTAGAAGCAGATGCCAGTACCACACTTCCTGTATAGCCTGCAAGACCATGAGATGGCTAAACATATTTTCTTTATATATTACCCAGTCTTAGGTATTTCTTTAGGGCAAGGCAAAAACAGTGAACACAACATGTGTTGTGTGAACACCCAAATAATTTAATTGTGTTTGATTCTTTATTTCAAGATCCACTTTTGAGGGAAATCAAAACAAGATAAATATGAATCTCTAGCTCACTGGAGCTAAAGAGGCGTTGTGAGGAATACCCTGATTTACAAGAGGCTGTAATTTCACACTACCTTTTTTTCATCTTTATCTATGATAATGGGGCACTATTATGTCTTGAAGATGTGATTTCAGATTACCTCAGTAGATACAGATAAACATTTGACAGAATCCAAATCCTTTCATGACTAAAAACCACTTGACAAGCTAGGTCTAAAAAGAATGCACCTAAACATAACAAATACAGGTCAGTAACAAGACACTGCCCATTGTTACCACCTCTGTTCCACGTCATACTGAAAATTCTAGCCAGAGCAACTAAGCAAGCAAAATAAACAAAAGGAATTCAAATTCTAAAGGGAGAAGTAAAGTTATCTCTTATCTCTCATGTAGATCACATTATTCCATATGTAAAAACCCTAAAGACTCCTCACAAAAACTGTTAAAACTAATTAAACAAATTCAGTAAAGTTGCACAGTAAAAAATCAACATATAAAAATTAGTTTCATTCACATACATTAATAATATACCCTTCAAACAGCTATTTAATTTAATTTATAATTTCATCAAAAATAAAAATAAAGAAAGGGAAACAAAGAAAGGGAAAACTTGTACATCGAAAATTATAAAACATTAATGAAAGAAATTAAATAAACACAGAAAAAATGAAAAACATCTTGGGGTTCATGGATTTGGAGATTTAATATATATTAAGATTTCCATATTACCCTAAGCAATCTATATATTCAATGCAATTCTCATCAAAATGCCCATTGCATTTTATACATAAATAGAAAAAAACCCAAAAATTTGTATGAAACTACAAATTACCCTAATACTTAATGCAATCAGTAGCACAAAGAACGAAACTAAAGTCATCACACTTCCTCATTTTAAAATATATTACAAAGCTATGGGAATAAAAACAGTATGATACCAGCATAAAAACAGATATACAGACCAATGGAACAGAATAAATAGCCAATAAACACATACACATACAATCAACTGATCTTTGACAAGGTTGCCAGATATACACAATGAGAAAAGAATAGCTTCTTCAACAAATGGTGTTGGGAAAACTGGATATTGACATGCAGAAAAAGAGAGAAAGAAATTGAATGCCTACCTTACACCTAACACAAAAATTAACTGAAAATGGACTAGAAATTTAAACATATGCCCTGAAAATCGAAAGCTTCTAAAGAAAACAAAGCAAGACCAAAGATAGGGGAAATCTTTTTGACATTGATTAGATTATGGGAGTGATTTCTTGAATAAGATGCCAAAAGCACAGGCCTCAATAGCAAAAATCGCTAAGTGGTACTATATCAAGTTAAAAAGCTTTTGTACCACAAACAAAGTAGTCAACAAAATTAAAAGGCAACTTATGAAATCAGATAAAATATTTATAAACCATATATCTGATAAGCAGTTCTATCTAAAATGTATGAGAAACTCCTACAACTCAGTATCAAAATTAATGATAATAATAATTATAATAACCCTATTTAAAAATGGACAAAGGACTTGGACAGGTATTTTTCCAAAAAAGACATACAAATGGGCACCAGGTATTTGAAAAGATGCTCAACATTTCTAATTATCAGGAAATGCAAATCAAAACTCTGATGAGATATGACTTTACACCAGTTAGGATGAAAATGAAAAATAGCAGTGTTGGCCATAATGTGGAGAAATTGGAACTCTTGTATCCTGTTGGTGGGATGTAAAATGGTATTGCATCTATGAAAAACATTATGAAATATCCTTAAAAATTAAAAATAGAACTACCATATGATTCAGCATTTTCATTTTGATTACATATCCTAAAAGAATTGAAATCATCCCCTTCTGAAGATATTGGCACTCCACGTTTATTGTATCATTAGTCACAATAGCCAAGATATAAATCAACCTAAGTGTCCATCAATGAATGGATAAAGAAAATATTACACACAAACAAACACACACACACAGGCACACATGCACTTGTATATTATTCAGCTTACAAAAGAAGGAAATCCTGGCATTTGAGACAATATTGATGAAGTTGGAGGACAATATACTAAGTGAAAAAAAAGTCCAGTCACAGGCCAATACTCTACAGTTTTATTTATATGAGGTAGCTATGATAGTCAAATTCATAGAAGCAGAAAATACAATAATTGCTGCCAGCAGATGCAGAGGTAGGAGGTGGAATAATTGGAGATTTATAAAATAAGTACAAAGTATCAGTTATGCCAGATGAATACATTCATGAAAACACTGCATCTGTATTTAACGATATGGTATTGCACATTCAAAATTAGTTAAGAGAGTAGATCTCATGTAAGTGTTCTTACCACAAAACAAACAAAGAAAAACAAAACAAAGTCCTGAGGAAATTTTGAGAGTGGCGAATATGTCTATTACCTTATTGTGGCAATAGATTCATGGGTATTTGTATATGTTCAGACATCAAATCGTACACATATATAACTGTAATTCTTTGTGCATTAATTTACCTCAATAAGCTGTTAAAAAAACAAACGAAATTTTACATCTCATACAGAAGATGTTGAGAGGAGGAGAATGAGGAAGAGGATGAGGAATGGAAGGAAAGAAGGAAGGAAGAAGGAAGGAAGGAAGGGAGGACGGAAGGAAGGAAAGAAGGGAGGGAGGGAAAATCAGGGAAAGCTGAAGTAGCCAATTAAGAGATTAAAAGTAAAACAAAACACAGCTTAAATTTGGCAGTAGCTGTGAGTATATAAAGCAGGAAATCATCTGAGACATAATGTTGAAGTCTGCAGAAACATTTTCTCTTTTGTACAATGACTTTTGGATTAGAAACGTCATGTAGCAATATTTTCCACTACCAACTTCATTTTGCATTTTGGAGGATTTGCTAATATGTGCTATAACTCCATGAGGCCAGAAAAACTCCACTTGCAGAACTGTTCACACTAACATTAAATGCAAGAACTTCCATTTCTTCTCTTGCCCCACACGAAGACAATTATGACAATATAAAAATCTAAAATGTGAATAATTATCTGCTTTGAAGCATTTCTTTACCCTTGAAACATCTGAAGGAAACTTGAGGAGCTAAAAAGCCAGAGCTGGGAATCCGTGGCTTAAAGAATAATGGTCTCAGGCTTGGCACGATGGCTCACGCTTCTAATCCCAGCACTTTGGGAAGCTGAGGCAGGCTTGAACCCAGGAGTTCGAGATGAGCCTGGGCAACATGGCTAAACACTATCTCTAGAAAAGTACAAAAATTAGCTGAATGTGGTGGTGAGCTCTCGTAGTCCCAGCTACTAGGGAGGCTGAGGTGGGAGGATTGCTTGAGTTTGGGAGGTAGAGGCTGTATTGAGCTGTGAGCATGCCACTACACTCCAGCCTGGGCAAGAGAGTGAGAACTTATCTCAAAACTAATAATAATACTCATAATAATACATAAGAATGTTCTCTTATAATCAGTTATTTCTGTTGTAAGACTTAGATGACATTGTCTGATATAAAGGTCACTTAGCACATTGTATATTTCTATGCAGATTTAACTTAAGCAACTCAGATTGACACTCTGTACATTAAAACATCCCTAGGGTCTCTTTCCTCTCAAATACACAAGCAATAAATGGTTAAAATGACCTCAAATATACGTAATAGTCCAGTGATATAAAAGCTACATTAATATATATTTATTGTTTGAACCAGAATATAAATCTTATATGGCTCAAGTTAGTCCTTACATTTACTTTTTTATAGTGTGATGGATAAAACTGAAAGAATGGTTTGAAACAGGCTTTTCCACGCCAGGATCCTATGCTAATGAGCACATTACCTCATCATTATGAGTCTCAGCTTCTTCATTTTTAAAATGAGAATGATAAACTTTCCCCACCTGTCTCAGAGAGTGTTACAAAGAGGACATGAGTAGTTTTTTCAGCATATTTTCTAGAATATAAAGATTTTCTACAGAGCTCATTCTTATTATCATCAATATTAAAAGTACTATTAAGATGACTTCCCCAAAGGTCAGTTAGAATATTCAAGCCATCCTTCAGACCCATTATTTTCTATCTAAAGCAGACATAATGTTACTCACACACTTCAGAAAACAAGTTGTGAAAATGTTAGGTTGACTGCTCTAACATACAAATCTGGAAAATGGAAATGGTATATTTATCAGCTATGATACCGTAACATGGAATTCACTGAAGCTACACGTACATTTCCAGGATATGTATAGCATTGTCATAAGTGTATTAACCCATATAAGGGCCAATGAGAAAACTTTATGGTGGATTTTCAGGAAGTCTAGGGAAACACTTCTTGTGCCTCAAGTTTTTGAAGATTTATTAGAAGGAACAAATATTTTGGAATCAGGCTATCACAGGTTTAAAGCCATCCTCTGAGAGTTACAATCTCTGTGACCTTCAGTAATTTTCAAATTCCCTATATTTTATTATTATAATTTGTAAAAGTGAGATGATACAGACATGGCTGACTGGTTGGGATGTGTGAGAGATAAAATGCTAATGTTTTGGCAGCGTTTATGGCATATAGTAACCAACGTGCTGTTGAACTAAGTGCCATAGCTACTTCCTAATGATAATTATTCAAACCTTTATAAATCTTTCAATAGTCATCTGGAACATTTCATTTTTATAAGCTGAATTACATATAAATGTGCAAATAAATCAAACTTACCTAATGAATTTATACAGCAAGCAAATACTACCTTTTAAGTTTTACTATATAAATTCTAAGTTAAAATTTTACATCTGTGTAATATGCCCATTTTTCAAGTAAGAAAATTGAAAGTCAAAGATTAAGATGTCTTCCCAGTGACCCCTCTGAGTATACAAATATTCTCTATGTGGGAACACACACACACACACACACACACACACACACACACACATATACACACACACACACACACACATATACACATGTAATATATATCATTGGTGTATTGGTTTTTTAGAGGGCTAGATCTAAAAGGATAGATGCCTATATAGGGAGTAGTTTATTAAGGAATACTGACTCACATGAGCAGAAGGTAAGGTCCCACAACAGACCATCTGTAAGCTGAGGAGCAAGGAAGCCAATCCCAGCCCCAAAGCTGAAGAACTTGTTCAAAGTCCGATGTTCAAAGGCAGGAAGCATCCCGCACAAGAGAAAGATGTAGGCTGGGAGGCTAAGCCAGTCTATTCTTTTCACTTTCTTCTGCCTGTGTTTATTCTGTCTGTGCTGGCAGCCGATTAGATTGTGCCCATTCAGGTTGAGGGTGGGTCTGCCTTTCTCAGACCGCTGAATCTAATGTTAATCTCCTTTGGCAACACCCTCACTAACACACCCAGAAAAAGTACTTTGCATACTTCTATCCAATCAAGTTGACACTCAATATTCACCACCACAATTGGTTAATGGTATTTTGGAGATATCTCCAAGAATTCTAATTAGCTGTTCCTAATCAGGTATCTCCTTTTCCTTATAGTAACCAGGCTTCCTAGTGGTACAAGAAGCAGATCAAAAACATTTAGGATTTAAAAAGACAACTTTGTTGTTTAAAATAAGTCTATGGCTTCAGCAGAAGGAATTACCAATAGACAAGTCTGGATTCCTGTCATCCTCCTGGTGGGTAGTGAAATTTTAGGTCCAGTGAAACCTGCAAAGTTACTAAGAATCTGATAGAGAAAATAAAATTATGAACTTGGATAATGGAAAACCTTCTTATGCAACTGTCTTTATATATTTGTGTGTTCCTTCCATATATATATATATATATATATATAATTTTTTATAAGTTATGAATAGTTTAGTCTAACCACATACCTAAAAGAAAGTTATAAATAAACAGGCTCAACACCCAGCAAGGAGAGACTTTGTGTAATGTAATAAATTTTTATGTTTTTCACTGAAATATTCCTACTGGCACAGGACAATGAACGCATACCCCCCCACCGAGATCAAGTGACTTTGCCTGAAGCAAACCAGGTATAAGAACACTCTATGAAGTCGCTTTTTTCATATTAAAAATTCACATACTTCTTGCATTCTGCTCTATAATATATTTTTGCTTATTTTAATATAAAAGTAATGTGTTTTTCTCAAATCCTCAAATAAAATTGATGCTCCAAGAACATTTACAATGTTTTGATTCAGTATAGTAGAGCAGTTATGATTACAGATTCTGCCATGAGACTGCTGAGCTGAAATGTCATCACCATTCTGTACTAGCTCTGTGACTTGGGGCAAATTGCTTTCACCTCTCTGCCTTGGTTTTCTCACATGTAAAAATGGAGATTATGTTATCCATTATGATAAGAACTATCATCAGTAGTTGGTTTTTTAAGCTTCTGCCACACTTTTAGAGCCTCAAGAGTTGCATGTACCAAAATTTGAGAAAGATACATGATGTTAGGATTCTGCTGCTTGAAATGATAAGAATGCCTATTGGAGTGATGTCTAATAGCATACATACACACATACACACACACCCATACACACAATTTTATTTCGGTTGTACTCATATGTGGATTTCTGATGCAATCTGAGTAAAGAGGTTTAATAATAGGCAAGACTAATTTTATTTAAAGACCATTATCACAGTCAATAATACTGGGAAGTGTGAATCTTTCTGATGGCCCACCACTATTTTCTGAATTTGCCTTTATTCCTACAATACTCATAATAAGGTCATTTTTACTTCGTAAAGTTTGGGTGATTATTTTCAACATTCAAGTCTTCAAAAATCTTAGTGTTTTTCTCCTGGAAAACATTGTCAGGCTGCAAATTTTCTGAACTTTTATGCTCTGCTTCCCTTTTAAGTGTAAGTTACAATTACAAACAATATATTTGTGAAACATAAAACTGAATGCTTTTAACAGTAACCAGGTCATCTCTTGAATGCTTTGCTACTTAGAAATTTATTCTACCAGATGCCCTAAATCATATCTTTAAAGTTCAAAGTTCCACAAAACTCTAGGACAGGGCAAAATGCCATCAGCCTCTTTGCTAAAACATAGCAAGAGTCACCTTCGCTTCAGTTCCCAACAAGTTCTTCATCTCCATCTGAGGCCACTGCAGCCTGGACTTTATTGTCCATATCATTATGAGCATTTTAGTCAAAGCCATTCAACACGTCTCTAGGAAGAGCCAAACTTTCTCACATCTTCCTGTCTTCAGAGCCCTCCAAGTCTATAGGAAGTCCAAACTTTCCCACATTTTCCTATCTTCTTCTAGGCCCTCCAAACTGCTTCAATCTCTGCCTGTTACCCCATTCCCAAGTCACTTCCACATTTTCATGTATCTTTACAGCAGCACCCCACTACCTGGTACCAATTTACTGTATCAGTCTGCATTCACATTGCTAATACAGACATATCTGAGAGTGAGTAATTTATAAAAGAAAGAGATTTAATTGACTCACAATTCCACACAGCTGGGGAGGCCTCACAATCATGGCAGAAGCAGAATGAAGAGCAAAGTCATGTCTTACGTGGCAGCAGGCAAGAATTTGTGTCACGGAAGTCTCCTTTATGAAACCATCAGATCTCGTGAGGTTTACTCACTATCCCAAGATCAGCATGGGAAAGACCTGCCCCATGGTTCAATTACTTCCCACTAGGTCCCTCCCACAACACATGGGAATTAAGGGAGCTACAATTCTAGATAAGATTTTGGTGGGGACACAGCCAAGCCATATCACCTATATAACAAACCTGCACATCCTGTACATGTGCCCTGAACTTAACATTTTTAAAAAAGGAAAAGAAAATGAAGGGGCTCTCACCAGAATGTTACATATTATGGGGGAATAGTCCCTGGAATTCTCAAAGTCCAGTTTCACATTTGTAGTAAGAGTTTGTAATTTATGTTAATCCAGCTTCATTCTATAGGCTTGTAGTTGTCCTATTTTCCGATATTTTCACATGGTAAATAGTATGTAACCTGCAAAAACCCATATAACTAATTGCCTGGGAAAATCCCTGAAAAAAGTCACTGATAAGAGGTTAGCATAGAAAAAAAACGTGTTCAAGTCCTCAGAATCTCTTTAGATTTTTTTGGCAAACTGTGCAGCATATATCAAAACGCCCTTTAAACCATGTTAATAAAATTAAAGGACATGTGCCATTGTGTATGTTATAGAGCTCAGGAGAAAATAATGCAGTGCATTCAAAGTAATCTCCAAGGAGAGTGTGGTCATCCTTTTGTTACCTTTATTAGAATCATCCTTCATAATCTTTTTAAATTGAATATTTAGTTTACCATTTTTTAATGTGGCTTTCAAATTTTTCTTTTCTTTTTTCCTTTTTGAAACTGATCCAGTAGTCAATACTAGATATAGCTTATTCAGTTTTAGGAAACTGGCTCTGGCTGAAGAGACATATACATGGAAGACTAAGTCAATAAATGTTTTAATAGTATAATGTGCTCAATTTATCCCCTAGGGTCAATGAGTTTTTTCTCCAACCAGATTCTGAATCTACAACTTTTTGACAAAAACATAAAGAGATTTGTAAAAATGCCTAGGGATCTACATATTGTATCAAATAAGATGTTACTGAGTAATTAATGCTAACTAAATATTGGTCCTGAAGTCAATCACTTTTTTAAAATATTAATGTCTTTAAGTACTCTGAAAGTAGCAGTGAAAATAATCAGTTATACTCTGTTTACTTCAGAACTAAAGCAATAAAGTCACTTGCCAAGGTGCCCTTGCAATAGGTCTGAACAAGATCTATTTGATTATTTGATGCTAATTGCCTTTGTACAATCAACACAGTCCAGGTAACAGTGGTTTATAGTAAGTGACTCAAAATCCAAATCATCATCATCGTTATAATTACCATTTGGATACCTACCATGTGGAAAGAATTTCATATGGATTATGCACATTTTTCCTTAAAATTTTTTATAACAATTCTTCTAAGTAACAGGGTAATTTCAGTAGAAAATCTGACTCTTGGAATTGTTATGAAGGTTAAATGGGTTAATATACTTAAACTTTTTAGTGTAGTGATGACATATATTACCTGTTTTTACTATCAAAAATGATGGGTGGTGAGTCTACTGGGGCTCAGAAAACTGCTATTGTGGCTTAAATTCATTTAAGGTCTTATGATGAACAGGGTATAAAAGAAAAATTAGAATATCGATAATGAATAAAAAAGCAACAAATAGGATAAATCATAAACCATGCAGAAGAAGTGAAAACTTAAGAACTCAAACCACATATGTACTCTATGACTCTATATCCTTATAAACAGTGATATGAGTCTATGACTGGTGTTACAGAATTTGATGACAAGGCAAAGACAGGTAAGTTAGAATGTAATAAGTTATCAGGGAACCCTAAATCTGTTACTTATATTACAAATATTTGAAACTCTGTGATTTGTATGGCCCCCTTTTTCTGAAGGAAGAGGTAAAAGAAAACAGCTATATATATTTGATCTTCATATCACATGTTACAAATACAATATAGAAGTGGCTTTTGAGAGTGCCAAACATACTATTTTGAACTTGGATGGAGTTTAAAGATTACCTAGTATTTTCCACTATATGTTCCATGGAGGGATAGAGGGATGAAAGGAAGACTTTTCCATGACTAAAAATATTTCCATGATCATTACTTTGAAAGAATGCCAAATGAAGTATGGTTTAAAATTAATTTCATCATATTTTGTTTTATGCTTTAGTATTTCTCAGAGCTATTATAAAAATATGTAACCTGTACTACCTAAGAAATAACATGCAATATTTATTGAATGAAATACAAGATACATAAATTTTTTTTTTTTTTTTTGAGACGGCAGCTTGCACTGTTGCCCAGGCTGGAGTGCAGTGGCGCTACCGCGGCTCACTGCAAGCTCCGCCTCCCGGGTTCACTCCATTCTCCTGCCTCAGCCTCCGGAGTAGCTGGGACTACAGGCGCCTGCCACCACGCCCAGCTAATTGTTTATACTTTTAGTAGAGACAGGGTTTCACCGTGTTAGCCAGGATGGTCTCTATTTCCTGACCTCGTGATCTGCCCTCCTCAGCCTCCCAAAGTGCTGGGATTACAGGCATGAGCCACCGTGCCCGGCCAGGATGCATAAAATTTTTAAAATTCTTTGTGACACTTCAAAAGGGAGATTAATACAAAGACCTTTAAAAACTAATTTGGGCTGGAAATTATTTTTGTATCAGAGTATTCTCCATGACTAATATGCACAAATCACATTGGGGAATGCTGGTTTGGTCAAACCATTTTATTTGAATACCAGGGAGCTATGGCTGATAGAGAGAAAGCAACATGTTTAAGGTCACACTTGTATTTAATTTTTCAGGAAGACTTCCACTTCCTGAAAAATATTAACAACAATGGAATCCACCTAAATGCCCATCAGTAAATGAATGAATAAAGAAAATATGTAAAATATACACAATGGGATACTATTCATCCCTAAGAAAGAACAAAATCCTGTTATTTGTAACAACATGGAAGACGCTAACAGACATTATGTTAAATGAAATAAGCCTGATGTAGGAAGACAAACACCATGTGATCTCACATATATGTGCTTTCTATAAAAGTTGATCTCATAGAAGTGGTGAACAGAATAATGGTTAACAGAGGCTGAGCTGGTTAGTGGGGAGTGAAGGAGTAGGGGATGTTGGTTAAAGGATTTATAATTACAATTAGAAAAAAGGAATATTTTAAATGGAATATTTTTAAATATCCAGATGGGGCAAAATTTTATAGAGATAGAAAGTAGGAAAGTCGTTGCCAGGGCCTGGGGGTAGAAAGGAGAGCATAGATGGGGACAGGAAGAGAAATCAATCATGACTATGAATCGTTATGGAGTTTCTTTTTAGGGTGATGATGAAAATGTTCTACATTTGTGGTTATTGTTACACAACTCTGTTAACATGCTAAAAAACACTGGGGTGTACATTTTAAATGAGTGAATTGTATGATATGTAAACTATATCTTACTAAAACTGTTTAAAAAGCAACAACCTCCCCCCAAAATCTTAACTTTTCACAGGTAAGATGCCCATGTTTAAAAAAAAATAACTTTTTCAAAGTCTATTCAGCACTAATATAGCTATTTGAAAAGTAAGACAAATAATTCACAACTTCCATTTCTTTGAAGGGTGTCAATTATCTAATTGTTGCTAAATACCTTGATAGTTATTTTCATATTGTATTATTAAATTTGACAGAATAAATTGAGTTAATAAACATTTAAGTTGAGTAGGTAGAGACACCTACTCTGGCATATCCTATTAGTTATTGTGATGAATTGTCCATACATTTTACTCATTTTTAAAAAATCTAGTACAATAACACTGAATTAACACACTGGATTATTACTAATTGTAATACACTTTTCAAATATTAAATTCTGATTTGTAACAGTTCTGAAATTAGCATATGAAATTCAAAGCAGCCAATGAAATGGAAAATCTTAAGAGCCTAAGAGTTTGAAATATGTCATAATGAAATCTTAGTTCCACTTCAATTTTCTCTGTTCCCTGGAAGTGCAAGTTACCAAATCCATTAACAAACTATAACATTGATTTTTCTATAATCCATTATATTCCTTGCATTTTTAAGTGTTTTCCCTGTTCATTGTTATAGAAAATGTTCTAAAAATGAACATTGAATTATTTATGTTGCATTTAGTTATCCTTAATTCAACTGTTTAAAATTGTAATTGGTATTCTGTTTGGTTGGCATGTATTTAAAATGCTGTCCCCAGATCTAACTTATGAAATATTCTGTTGGTTAAATCAAGTAAGGGAAGGAAAGGACTCAAATAAGATTTTGAAAATACGTATAAACACATGGAATATATTGAAGTCTTTGCTTATTGAATGCCGTTTGCAGGAAACACTGCCTCATTCTGTATACCACACACATACCTATGTTCATCAGAATTCACTAACCCTAGAAGTTAAAATAATTAATAATTAGATATAGACTGATATAATATGAAGATCATGGCCTTTGTGATTAAATGTGTTTTGATTTATATCTTAAATCCTGGTTAATGAAATTTATATTTGAGAATGTTAATTAATAACTCTGAAACAAATTTCCCAATATAAATGGAAGGGTTGGTTTATTTACAATGTAGCTAATAAATATAAAGGAGGCATTTAACTAATGTTAGTTCTTCTCTAGGAATTCTTTCCTTCATAGGAGGGCGCATATTCATTCTGTAAGATATACTAAAGTAACGTGACTGCAGGATGACAATTGCATACAGAGAACGAAGAACACAAGAACCAGGACAAGTAGCCTACATTTTGCATTCTAAATTTATCTTTAGTAATTACATGAATGTGACCATAATTCCATTCTTTTCCAAAATCGAGACCATTTAATGATAAGACTAATTCATTTCACATATGAAATATTAAGTTTTTACTGAAACCATGACCTCTTTATGAGTTTTACTCTTTATATTTTTATTTTACTAAGAATTATAGATAAACTCAAACATGAGTTAAACATCAATGATGAGCCATTCATTATATGTGATGCTTTCTTATACTATATAGTTTAGAGCCAGAGAAAGTAATATTTAAATTTCAACTTTAGAAAAGATGACAATTATATAGCCACAAGGGTAAGGGGAGTTATTTTCAGATAAAATTGACTTGAGAGGAAAGTACAGAAAATAGTTTTTAAAAACTCCCATCACTCTAGTATTAGTTACTGAATATATTGGAAATGTCAACTTCAATATACATTTTACAGGTGACTCAGTGCGTGGTGGAAATACAATGCAATTTGGGGCAGGTCAAATTTCAGTTAAGTTGGAAGACAAGTACTATGTAAATTTGAGTCCTTATGTTTAGTTAGCACTAGAAGCCTAAGAAGAAAATACCAAAGGAGTAAAACAATTACAGCCTAAGTGCTGAAAAACTTGGTATTTATAGAAGGATAGAAGAAGAAAGTAAAAATGAGCAACCAGAGAAATAAGTGTAAATCAAGAGAAAGTTATGATACCACAGGTATCAAAAAACTGTATTGGGTTAAGATTAAGAGAGTGGCTACTTTTTGCAAGGATGGCAGAGAGTTCAGGTATCCCTGTAGTTGAAATGTCCATTGAACTTTTCAACACAGAAGTCACTGGCTTTAGGCTAGCAAGTTTGATAGAATGTTCGAGGCAGCATTTATACTGGAGTAGATTTAACAGTGTTAATAGCAACAGAAGACATACAGACTGCTTGGATAATCCCAATATTACTTCATTTTGAACATGGGCAAGGTCATCTCTTCTCAGGCTCCATATAAATAGCAAAAAATAAATGGTTTAAAAATATCATCAAGTTGATGAGGACCAATGACAAGCAGCCCTTCAGGCTTAAGATTTAAAGAGTTGCTTGTAAAAGCAAATAGGTAACTAGTTAAGTGACAACAATATGCATATGCTTTCAATATGGGTAAACATTAACATGGACTTAAATTCTAGTGTATTTCAAAAAAAATCTGATTCCATGTTAGACGTTTTAGTGTAAAGTCTAGAAAATGTACCATTCAAGAAATAAAATTGGTCATATTTAGATTATACAGTACATTTTAGAACTTAACCCTTTTTAAATGTAGTTCAGGAAAGCCTGAGTTCTAGGAAGAAAAATTAAGATAGAATTTACAAGGAGAAATTAATAGTGAATAAAATGAAATATAAAAACCGTTTATAATATTTTATCAACATTAAAGAAATGTATAGTTAGTATTGAACCAATAGTAGACAAATTCAGAATGAAACTTCATCAAATATTTGGAGATAATGAAGGAAAAAATTTTAATATCTCTGCTTATTAAAGCTAGAGAAACAATAAAAAAGATGAGAAAGAAGATGGTGTCTACAGAGAGCAGATAAAAAAATCCAACATTTTTATCACTGAGAAGTTTAATAAAGTAAAATGCTCGTGCAAAAAAAAAATAATAAAGGAATATTTGAAGAAATCCTTGTCAGTCTTATTAAAAGTCTATTCTGATGATTTAAGATTTCCCTTGATAGGCCAGGCACGGTGGCTCACGCCTGTAATCCCAGCACTTTGGGAGGCCGAGGCGGGCAGATCATGAGACCAGGAGATTGAGACCATCCTGGCTAACAGGGTGAAACCCCGTCTCTACTAAAAATACAAAAAATTAGCCAGGTGTGGTGGCGGGCACCTGTGGTCCCAGCTACTCGGGAGGCTGAGGCAGGAGAATGGCATGAACCTGGGAGGCGGAGCTTGCAGTGAGCCGTGATAGTGCCATTTCATCCAGCCTGGGTGACACAGCAAGACTCCGTCTCAAAAAAAAAAAAAAAAAAAAAAAAATTTCCCTCCATATCAAGTCATGTAAAAGAACAAATCTTTTATCAATGAATTACCCTTTGTTAAGTTGTGCTTCATAACAAATAATTTCAAAGTCTCAGTGCATTACAACAATATATATCTTCCTAAAATGTTATGTTTTTTGTAGATCAGCTGCTATAACTTTTCTGGGGTGTAGGATGGGTTCATATTAGCTCTCTGGCTCTTATTTCTGGCTAAGAAACAGACGGTTTCTTGGTGGTGAACACAAAAAATATGAGAGCAAGAAGCTGAACCAAATTTCTTAATAACAGTAAAATCTTTTTGCTCAGCTATGTCATATATAATATCCTTTCACATTTCACTGATGAAAATAAATCATATGGTCACATCCAACTAACAGTTTGTTATAGGATTATCCCCTCTTAGGGTTAATAAAACAGAGTGAATGTTTGTGAGTCATACACTATACCACATTAGATATAATCTGGTAATGTGTTTGAGTTTTAAATATATAAAGAAGTTACTTTACATATATGCTTTTCTATATATTCCATATTGTATACGCACATACATAGTTAATATTGAACTAATAGTAGACAAATTCAGAATGAAACTTCATCAAACATTTGGAGATGATGAAGTAACAAATTTTAATATTTCTGCTTTTTAAGGCTGGCAAAACAATAAAGAAGATGAGAAAGAAGATGGTGTCTATAGACAGCAGAAAATATATAAAAGAACAATATATAAAATAAGGAGTATACATAAAAATATATCTGGAAAGAGTAACTAACATTGAATCTTCACAAAAAAGAGTAAATTTACTAAATAAATGAACATCTCCCCATCTTCAGAATTTACTTACAAAACAATGGTATCAGAATGAAATGGAACTGTATATACGGAGTTCCTGAAAAATAATAATTTTAAATTAATTATTTTATTGTTTATGAGAATAAACAGCATAAGACATAAAATAGTTTAGATGAATTACTTCTTAAATAATCTTCATGATAAAAATGTTGAAGACATATATCAGAGTGTATTAAGAGGTAAATTAGAGTAACTTTTTTAGGCTGGCATAAAGTGATCATTATGAAGTTTTGAAAAATAGCACGATGTGGAAATTTAATTTAGCAGTGTTGTAAATGTAGTTGCAAAACAGGATGTTGGTGAAAATAATAACGTAATGGTAGAAATCTGGCTGCAAATTTCATGGTATGTAAATCAAAACCAGTAATTAAAGTGGAGATTGTCTAGAGGAAGTAATATAATAGTACATTGCATTTTTAATAATGAATTCAACATAGAAAAGAGATAGAGTACAAGTAATTTGAGAATATGAGTTTATGCATACTTACAAATCTCAATCTTTGACATAAGTAGACAACAATAATATGCATTAGTTTATAAGTAGGGAAAAATTCAATTAAGAATACTTAATGAAATTAAAACTGAATGGTTTAAATCAATAGTTTTTTAAATTCACAACTTTGCCGATTAGCAATTTGAAATGAGAGCAGTTGCATAGTTGTTCTAGTCCAAATCTTGACTGGCTAATCTTGGTTGAGCTCACTTGTACATCTGAGGTGAGTTGGTTTGGTACGTAAGTTTATAATGCCCTCAACTAGGATTTCTGGGAAAAGAGATCCACATGGCCTTTCAACCTAATGTCCCCAGAAAGTCTCATTTTGTGAGTAATAAATCTTTTGATATGTTCTCGATGAATGTTGAAGACTGAAAGTTTGTGTCCTTCCAAAAATTATTATTTTGAAGCCCTAAAGCCCAGTGTGGCTGTATTTGGAGATGGAGCCTCTAAAGAAGTAATTAAGAAGAAATAAGGTCATAAAGATGGACTCTGTTCTGATAGAATAAGTGTTTTTCTAAGAAGAGACACCAGAGAGCTTACTCTCTCTCTCCCTCCACACATGAACAAGGAAAACATTTGAGCATAGGGGAGATGTTGACACCTAAAATCCAAGAGATAAGACCCCATTATGAAACCTACCTTGCTGATACTTTAATCTGGGACTTTCTAGCTCTAGAATTTTAAGAAATAAATTTCTGTTGTTTATACCACCCAGTCTATGATGCTTTGTTATAGCAGCCTGAGTAGGCTCATACACTGAGCAAGGGACATCATCAGTCCTTACACCCGAGCAAAATTTTGGGTACAGAATCGATTATATTTACTGTGGGGTAGTGTAAACATTTGGCAAGGTGAGCAGGACACACAAGTGATGGTCACCACCACCAAGGACCTTTCTTCTATTGTTTTTGTTTGCTAACAGACTCTGTGGCCAGCAGGGGAGAATGGACTTTGGGGTGCTAGTATGCTTTCTGAGCTGTGCTGCTGCCTACTTCAGAGCTTGTGATTTGGGCTGTGTTCATTTGCTGAGTCCTGACAAGTCTCTGTTATAGATTTAACTTAACTATCCTGGATTGGAACTTTCTAGAGTTGGCATTTAAGGGCTAGAGTATGACATTGGGGCCATCATGAATATGGCCCTAGTTGTGTGTCTTGGCCCAGTCCTATCTCTGTCTTAGATAGAATCATGTGTCTTCATTCTGGCATAAGCCGTGACTGATGATTGGCTTAGGGGAGCAACTTTAGCCTGTGACTGTGTTTGTTTGTTTGTCTTAACAAGGCATTGGCTTTCATTCTGTACAGTGCTTAAGGGAGAGACTGAAAACCTATGCCACACACAGGCCGGTCATGTGGTCAGTAGGAAACATAGTCACCACATGGCACTCTGAGGTCCACATTTCTAAAAGGAGATGGCTGTAATCACCCTTCAAAATGCCTTTTATGTTCCTAATACTCAGGCTTATAAAGGAAAATACACGTGGCACCCACATGGCACAGCCAAGAGGTTAATTAAACGTGAATTAAGTCTGGGATCCCTAAGCCCAGTAAAGCAACCATTGCCATGGAGAAGACCTCTAACCATGATGAGTTTCCTCAGAGGAAAAACTTACAAATATTAGCAGGATAGAGAGGACTTGCCCTTTGAGGTATGTCCAGTAACCACATAGTAAAAATGAATAAGCAATAGATACATTTTTTTTAAACTGACTAAAATGGAAGAAAAAAATCTTTGTAAAAAACATCAATGATTTTTCCCAAACTGGAAATCCAGAATATGCTAAAATAATTAACACAGCAAAAACGTAAAAGGGCATTGCATGGCTTTCGCACTTCAAAACACGGGTTCCGTATTTACTTTAACATCTGCTGAAATACACCAATTGGCAAAACTTCTGTGTCTTTATCAACACCAGAACATGAATGACAGTTACATTTGGAAAAATCTGAGAATGTGATGTATCCCCTCTCCTCACAGAGGAGTTAACAAACAAAATAGCAAACAGGAATGGCTGCAATTAACCATCAGAACTACTGCTTTGCCTAAATTTTCTATATTCATGGAGCTCATTGTCCCCATAATAAGGACATGGGTTCTGACAGAACAAATAATATATTCAGTAATAATAACATTCTGACATAACAAGTATTATAATACATTAAATAAAATTAAATGTACACTTAAATGTACACTTCTATAAATGTGACACTCAAAACCATGTGTATAAAATGGAATTCCATGGCCTTCCCTTCTGGTTAAAATAATTAACATAAGCTGTGGTAAGGAAAATAATGGTCCTTCATAGATGTCATTTTCTAACCCTAGAACCTATACATTATTTTATATTAATTATTATACTGTATTACTAGGAGAATTCAAGCAGCAGATGAAATTAAGGCTGCTAATCAGCTGATGTTAAAATAGGGTTATCCTGGATTATCTCTGTGGGTCAACATAATCTCAAGGGTTCTTAAATGTAGAAGCTGAGACAAAAGGGAAGGTTAAGCTAATGTGTGAAGAACTTGACCCACAGCTGCTGGCTTTGAATACTGAGGAAGAGGGCCACGACTAAAGGAATGTGGGCAACCTCCAGATTCTGGAAAAACCAAAAGAAAAGATTATCCCCTAGACTTTTCAGAAGGGATTTTGGCCCTCTCAAAACCTTGATTTTAGCCTAGTGAGGCCCAGTTTGGGAAATGGAACTCTACAGAACTATAAGATAATAAATGTATATTGTTTTATGTAACTAAGTTTGTGGTTATTACAGCTGCTGTAGAATACCAATACACAGCTGAAATTAAAACAGGACCTTCAAGAATTCTAACAAGACCTGCTTAGAAAAGGGATGATTATCTCCATTGCTTCTCTGTTTAATAGCGCCTTTTGGCCTGTTCTTACACATAGAGAGAATAAATGGAGTCTCATGGCGAATTGCTGGAACTTTATTGCCATTGTTTCAACCACTGAATTTTTCATGTTAAATCTTATTGAAGCTAGTGACTCCATTGAATCATCAGCTGGTAATTGTTATGTTATTACAGATTTGTCTAAAATGTTTGTTTCCCTGCATTTTTCAATGCCTCTCAGGTACAGTTTTCTTTCCCTAGGATACCCCTGAGGAATCTCAACAGCCCTGCTATCACACTCAATCTTTGCAAGCAGCATCTTAACCTCATCCAGCATTCTTGAAGAAAACAGACATAGGCATTACATTCATGTTGTCCTCCCCAGGGAGATTCATTTGATAAACTCATTCAGTACATACTAATACTCACAAATGATCTCACAAAAATGGATGGGATATGGTTTTCCCCAATGTAGAAGAGCATATGACTTTCACTAAATTCTTGGCATCATTTGATTCTCAAGGGCTACTCCATCTTAGAAAATGTCAAGAAAGAGTTATTGACCTGCTCAGAAATCACATTTTAATTATAATTATAAATTCAATATCTTTGGAAACATTTTGGATTCTGGAGGTATTGCCTTTCCCGTATGCAAATTTTATATAATTCTATTATTCTATTACTTCAAATCAGCCCACTTTAAATAGACAACCCCTCAAACAATGGGTTCTAGAATCTGTGCACATTACAATGTAGTAAGCACTCCATTGCAATATAATGGGAACTTTCATTAGTGACCACCACAGTCTGCTTCAACAAACTCTCAATACACAAGTTTCAACATACTCTCTTTATGCTTACTGAAGTCTCTAGATCACCCACAATGGCCACAAATTGCTCAGGGTTCCTATACAATAAAACTACCCTCTTCAGTCCCACATTATACAACATAGAGTAAAAGCCAGCCACATACTGGGCTCTTCTGGAGATGGAGACTCTTGCAGGCTCTTCATTATTCATGCCTGTATTTGGAAATATTAGGCCATAAGCTTGTATAACCATCATAACCTCCTGTTCAAATGGAAGTGTTCACCGTAGGTTAGAGCCCAACCTAGGCACTCTGGTGTATGCCACCTGTATAAAGGGGTGACCTAATCTCTCCTCAGTTCTTTTCCAGATACAATGATGCCAAATGATGTCATCCATTTCCAAGACCCTTTGGTCACCTGTGGAGCCTTTTGAGATCACGAGTGAATAGCAAAGGTAGTTCATACACTTTACAGATGGTAGTGCCACCATCACACATGATGATGCTGAATGGAAGGCTGCCAATTTTTACCCTTTAACTAGATTAGGATAACTGATAAAGGAAGAGACCCAAGGATGGGCCTGGTTCCCAAAACTTCAAAAAATCATTTTAGCATTGGATATTGTGCCCATTTTACAGTCTTGGGTCACTGAAAATGGCCCTGTGGTCTGTACAATGGCAACAATTGCTTATCCAGACTTTTCCCCTGAGGGGTAAAGAACTCTAAGAATTTATTGCTTCACAGCTACCCAACATATACATCAATGTTACACATCTCTCTGTGTACACTAAAACCAAAATATAAGGCCTCATCAAGACAGTTCTTACACCTTCTGAACTTCAAATGTTATGGTATTGTTTATATTTCTTGGGTAAAGAATGCAGTAAAAATTTGAAAAAAATAAATTCTCCTTAAATGCACACTCTGTTTTCCCAATGCCCTCACCAAGTTGGCAGGTTCCAGGAATTGTCCATCTTCAAGGAAATTCAAGGCACGATTACGAGAGAGCAGTCTCCTAGCAGTAATAACTTTAAATAAAAGCAGACAGTCAAGATTGAGTGATTGTGTGGCCTGATCACCTTTTGGATATTGTGCATTATGAGCCAGCAGGCATTTTACCAGCAAAGTAGTCATTCTAATTTCCTGCTTTCATTTTGGAAATCTTACTTTACAGGATTAGACTCTTCTTTAGTGATTGAACATGATAAAATACCCTAGTGTTAATAGGTCTAGATTAAAAAAATTTACTAAATTTTAAGGAATTTTAAGTAGCTGGTTTTATTGAGTATCATGATATCATTGTGGAACTGGCTTTTTTGTGTGACTTTCAAATGTAATTTATTAATATATGAATAAGGCAGTATACAATTTGGTTGTTTATTAAATTAGTTTTCTCTTATACATGTGGATACCTATGTAGAAAAGAAAATTATAATTATCATTTCTGCCCTGTGTATATAATACAAATAAATATATAAAAGAATAATGCTGATATATTATTAGGTCCATATTACATAATAGAAAATAAATAAAATAGAGGAAACTCTCTTTTCATTTCTTTAGCCCAAGTTAAATTAGCATCCATAGTTCAGCATTTATGATTGCCATTAAGGTATGTATTCAATGGACTAGCCTACTTTTTCTTTAATTTAACATTACACTATAAAATAGTTCTCATTTATTAGATTTCAGAATTGCCATGTAATTGTAATATATTATTTATAGAGCTCCTTACAAATATTTTCCTATAATAACATGGCTCATAGAAGTGACAGCTGTGACATACTGCCAGCATCATAGGGATTCATTAAGGCTGCAATTTTTCAGGGTCGCAGATGAGGTATAGAGATAAAAGGTGGTATAAAACTAGGAGAATATAGCCTCACAGTTTGTTTTGATACACAGTTTTATAATGGGGAGTATTTTTACAATCAGTCCCCTACCAATGAGTGTGAGGATGCACTACAATTTTCTCTCATGGATATTGACTTCCAAAATTTTGTTGTTTTAAATTCACCTGTTTAAATAGGCAAACCCTGCATAATTTATTATTATTTTTTAAATTTTATGTTTAATTTTTAAAACAAATACCCAGTGATTCAAATGCTGGGTAGAAATAAAGCATTTTGCTTGTCTTGTTTTTCTTTATATTTTTGAGTTAGATTGTTGTCCAGAAGTACTGTACCTATTACAACTACTTTGATCCAGTTTAATGCATGAATCAACATCAGATAGCTATCTGGAGGAGTAGGTATTAGCAGTTATTATATTACTTTCTAATTCAGTTGGCAAAATTGGCACCCTGGGATAATTTATATTTCTGTGATCACTACTGCTTCTATGAGCAGAGCACATAATTTAGGCCTAAGCCAAGCAACACAATGTATGACTTATATTCATTGGTTGGTTAAGAGAGCAGTATAAATTAAATCTATCAGCATATATGCCAGTACTATTCACTGGGAATTCTAGACTAAAATTACTTACTGTTTGTTGTGAGTGACTTGGGGTAAATGTGGTCACTTAGAGCTGCTGTCTGTCATCTAGAGGTTCAAAAGAGAGAGACTTTCTAAAACTGAAGTCAACACACAGTGAGAAGTGCTGAAAAATATTGAGCAAGATATCCTCTGTCCACATGGACCAAAACAAAGCAAAATAAATAAATTACTACTTAATGAGGGAACAATTTCTTTGGTGGTTTGTTTAAGTCAACTTGAATTGAGTTTGACTTAATGAGAAAACAATTCGTTTGGTTGTTTGTTTTAGTCAACTTGAATTGAGTTTGGTAACTTTCAAGTAAACAAGCTCTAACTAGCATTTACTGTGAAGAGCATTGTTAAGTGTCAAGTCAAAAAATCCAATAGCCGTACTTGGGAAGAGTCTGATGAATAGAAGAAAAGATCAACTATGTGTTTCACAGTAAGCAGAAGGTCAAGATAACCCAACTTTTATAATGTCATTCTTTATGCCCTGATGGAGGAGTAAAAGGGCATGTGGAGAGAGCTTCACTTGGGTATATCATGCTGGGTCTGCTTTTTCATTTATCATTCTCCTCATGCCAAGACATTTTTTAGCGTTCAAAGAAAGTGGAATAGTTCCTATGTCCCAATGTAAACGTGATTTTTATCTAGCTATACAAATAGAAAAAAAATAGGCCCACCATAGTTCCTTTTTTCTTTTTAGTTTCTTTACCATTTAATTTTTGAAGGACAATTCCTTGCAGAATCACTAAGATATATCTTTTTAGAGCAAAAAAAAAAAAAAAAATAGATGTCGTTGTCCCCAAGTAGATAGTTGCCATGAGAGATGGACCCAAAGATCCATATAAAATAACTGACTTTGAAAAAAACAACAAAGTTATTTCAGTTCAAGAGTGTCATTTATGATATATCCATCCAAGTAGCTACATATCCATCCATCCCTGTCTATCTGTTTATCTATTATATCTATCTTAATTATATATTTAAATATTTTTATTTAAATATCTTTACAATTATGACATTTTTCAAACATTTTATAATAAGCTTTAGAAGTTAAAATCATCATCCTTTTTCTTTCACTCTTATTTTGTTCTTATTTCAAAGTCTGATACAATTTCTAAGTTAATTCCCAAAAGGGATCCTTCTGTCTACTGTAATTTATGTCTTTTATCTTCACTTTAAATGTAGCATCATTTTATTTAGCAGATCTTATGTTCCTGGCACTTCTGCTAACAATTCTCTATCTTGATTTAAAATTACCAGAATGTCAGAAAAATAAGCTGTCTTAAATTTGCACGATTTTTGTTACCTCTTTTCATTTATATTTTTGCCCTTTACCTAAAAACCCTCAAAGAATCTGAGACAGAATCATAGCTATATTTTTATAACAAACTTTGGCTAATTTTGAGTTTTATTTTAAAATTTGTAGTGTTTTAAACTTTGGAATTGGGTAGAATTGAGAATTAAAAACCGGAATTGATAAACTTGGGTACAAGTTTTTAAAGACAGAAATCTAAATAGAGTAGTCTTGGCTAAATCTTTCTTTTCTTTTATCAATTTTATAATTATTTAATACCCTGATTTCTCTACAAATAGATTTTTGGTGTTTCGGACCTGAAGCAGTTTTTATTTTTCTTTGGTTGAGGCTAGTTAAACTTAATCATCTATGCTTATATAGAATAATACACATTCCTTACCTTATCCCTATTTTCTTATGTGAGATTTATTCATGTTATTACTGAAGTGCACAGAATAGAGAAAATTATCTTATTATTTTATTGTGCTAATTGTGACTTTGTCAATCAAAATATACAAAGATTATAATATAAAATATGAAGTAAAATGTGAGCCAGGAGGGGACACACTAAAAATGACTTTCCCCCACTCTTGATATTCTTATACATGTTTTAGTTGTTAGTCCTGTTAATAAGAGATGATAAGACTGATGGGGAGTGTGAAGGGGATTGGAAGCAGATATTGAGAGGAAAAAAGCATCTACTCTTTGTAAATTTGCTAAAAGTTTCTTTATTTTATATTGTTTGTCATGATACCTCTAAAATTTTCTAATTTTCAATGATGAAAACTTCTTTCTAATTCTGGAAATTAGCTCCAAGAGTGGGACAGTTACAGCCACAAAGAAATGAGCTAAGGGTATATAGACAAGTAGGTTGAAAGCGTGAGGGAATTTTAAGGAAAGATAAAGAATATCCCTAGCTGTAAGAACAAGAAAAAGAAAGAAGTCCACTTTCCCTAAGCTAGATGGATCTGCTTTGAGAGAAAACATTCAAAGGGCAACAGCTTCCTGAAGGCAGCAGTTGTTTCTGTTTATATTTATACCTCTTACATTTCATGCAGTACTGCCAAGTGGTAGCTACTCAAAAAAAAAAGATTAATAAAGTAAACTATATATGACTGGGTCAACCTGAATATTTGTTCTTTAGATAAGCAAACTGAATTTCAGAGACCGAAGCAACTTGAGGTTTGTAGCAGAGATGGGACTCCCATGTTGGCCGTCTGACTTTCTGTATGGCTTTCCTTCCATTCTGCTTGGAATGTGGCAGGCCCATTCATTTAAAAACTGGAAATTTTATTATATATTTTCTGATGTTGATTGTGTACTAAAATGTTCATTCATTCATACTTTCTTTCTCAAAGGCTTTAGACCTATCTAGACTAATGCTTTTAAACTATTCTCTCCTCAATAATCACTTTTAAAATCATTAAAGGCAATGATACTGTCCAGGGCTGCTTGCAGTATAAGGCTTTGGTCACCAAACACTTGCTATTGTCATACTTCCAAAGCCATATCAGTTAAACATTCAATCTAATTAAATACATTTTCTCTCCTGTTATATAGAAATTCTATAGCTGCCATTGAATATAAGTATAGAGACTCTTCTGTAAAATGTACATTCTCTTTGAATTTTGCACTTAATTGCATGATTGTATAAATCTTCTACCACCCATCCATGTATACCAAGATTAAGAATGTCATATATTTACATCAAAAATAAAAAACAGAACCAGAGATGTGAAGTGACTTAAATAAATAACATAGAGGCTAATAGATGTAGAATTGCTCCTCCTTCCCCTCAAATTCATTCCAATTTTCCTTCAAAGTCTTAGTTATGATAAAACTTCTGTATATACCTATAGATTGCATAAATATAATTGAATCTGGAACATTTATTTACATACCATAAAAATATACAGCTTATCAAATAATAGCTTATCAAAATAACAATGAAGGTATTTATTCTTCAAAGAATTGTCATCTTACGACTAGAAAATGTCTTCATATTTCTTCAGTGTTATAATGTTCTAATTTATTTTTAATTAAAAATAATAAGTATTTTTAGTTCACTTAGATTTCTTTGGGTTAACACAAAATAAATTTTGGTAAATGTAAATACATTTAGTTCACAAAATGTTATTGTGTGATGCTATTTTCTCAATAGACAAATCTTACAACTACTTTATTGTTGCCAATTTTCTACAGCAATAAATATTAAAAGAGCTTCAAATATATTTTCATATGTATTTAAATTAATAAACTTTGCACTTTACATCAGTTTTAGGTTCAAGCAAAATAGAACCTAAAGTGCAGAGTTCCCACATAACCCCCATATATACACAACCACATATACACAACCTATACCACTATTAACATCCCACGGTATCTTTTCTATAGTTTTGAGTTGGAAAACAATAGTATTCAAAAATTCAAGGAAACATATAGATTTTTATTCATAAACATGTGAAAGAAAACTTCTACTCAAAATATTAGTTCACACGTTCAAAGCAACCCTTACTAAGAAATCAGCACACAGAATCAAGAAGCTTTATAAAACATACAAATCATTTGAAAGGAACAGTCAGGGGAAAGAGATGGATAATTATTAGAAGAAACAATTATGAGTAGTTAGGAACACAATCACAACACTGTTTGTCTTGTGCTGAGAACGGTTATAAATTTTCCAATTATACTACATTGCTAAGTAGTTACATTGAGACTTGGCTTTGTATTTTTTAATACATAAGGGATATTTTAAACTGCAATTTTATGCTCATATTCATCATAAAGTTGTGTTATATGTTTAAATATAAAAAAAATTATGCCTTCCTGACTCACCACCTTCAATAAGAGAAGAAATCATTGGCAGTGTCATCAATATTACCTTAACAAACCAAAATAATTCCATATTTCATATTTATTTTTTCTGTCTTCTGCCTACTTCTAAACAATCTATGTCCTAATAGCCTTGTGGTCACAGAGTATAGGCCCCAACATTTTATAGTATTTCTTTAGCAATAATGTAACAAATGTTAATATATTTTTTGAAAATTAATGAATAGCACATGGAAGAATTGATATACAGTGACATACAGTCCTCCATAGAAAGTTTTGTCAATTGTCTTTCTAAACAGTATCACTCACCTCTGAGATTTAATGCTAGTCTTGAATAAAGGGCTTTTTCACAGATTACTTCCAAATTCTCAATGTTTCATTGAGTTGTAAAGTACTTCAAATATGCAAACTTAACTCATATTTAGAATTGGTAAAATACAGAGAATCAGAATTTGGATATGGTAGCTCTGTTGAAGTTTTAGTGGCTAATGAGTGATGCTGTATTTGACCTCTCAAGCTTATAATCCATTGAAAGTTTCTAAATTAGGGTTAATAGGTATTTATATATATATATACATAATTATATTTGTCATTATTCTGATAAAGTTGATGCTGGTTAATATGACTTACTGTAAATATTAAGTAAGTTTTACAATTTTAAATCCACCTTCCTACTAGTCAAAGGCAGATCAAAACTAAGAAAAAAGGAAAAATAAAATGGCAGGAAAGGGCCAAGAGGTAATCAGAAACTGTGTTCCGAGAAAGCAGGATCTCATTAGAAAAAAGGGTAAAGTTCCAAATTACCACGTATTTCCTTCAAACACAAAAGTGTACTAGAATAATTCACCAGTATAATTGGAAGTGGTTATTGTCTGAAAAGAATATCCATGGTAGAGGAGGGTTTGCAATAAGTTTATGAAGAATGCTTGGATCTTACATGGCCTTCATAGCTATAGACAAGAAAGGAGTTCAGAAAGAGAGGATAATATCTATTCCTTCTATCTCTGTGAATAATTCTTAAATGTTTTCAATAACATGGACCTCTCAAAGAACAACAGACTCATAGATCTGTTTATTTAACACCTTCAATAGAACAGCTAATAGTCATATTAAATTAACTGTCAGAATCAAACCTTTTAATTTTTTATTGAAGTATAATTTACATAAAATAAAATGTACAGATTTTTAAGGGTACACTTTGATGAGTTTTAATAAATGTCTGTATATATATAACAAGCACATTGGTCAATATTTAGATTATTTTTTATCCCATGACATCTTCCAGGTAAGCATCATTCTAATTTCTATCATTTGTTTTGATTATTTTAACCTCTTCTAGAGCTTCATATTAATGAAATACTATAGCATGCACTCTTTTGTATGCCTTCTTTCACACAACATTTTTTTTGGATTTTTCTCATGTTATTGAATGCAACAGTAGTTTGTGTCTATTTGCTGCAGGTTAGTATTCCATTTATTGTATAAATAACATTGTTTTCATCTATTTACCTGGAAAGAAGCTCTTAGATTTTTTTTCCCCACTGTCTGTATATTTTGAATGAAGTTGCTAGAAACATCCTTGTAAAAAAATGTGGATAAATTTTTTTGCTTATGTTTAGTAAATAACAAGAAGTGAAATGGCTGAGTCATATGATAAATGAATTTAAATTTAGAAGATATTTTCAAGATCTTTTCCAGGGTAGTTGTATCCATTTTAATTCCTACCAGCAAGTCAAGTGACAGCTTCAGTTGATCCACAACATTACCAACACTTAATATCAGTCTTAGTTAATATCAGTCTAATGTGTTGGTATTGTATGCTGATTTAAATTGTATTTCCCTACTGTCTAAGGTTGTTGAGCATCATTTCATGTGCTATTTTTGTATCTTTATTTTTGTGTGTATGAACCTGTGAAGACTTGCACAGGTCTTTTGTTAATTTCATATTGGGTGATTTTGATTTGGTTATATTGTAGATGTAAATGTCAGATATACACAATATTTCTTTCTTCTAGTACGTTTTAAAATGTTATTAAGTGAGCAGAATTTTTTGAAGAAAATTAGCCACTTTTTTATTAGTAATTTTTGTGTCCTCTCTAAGAAATTTTTGCAAACCCAAATATTCTCCAGTAGATATCTTTAAGGCTTTATAAATTTAGCCTTTTATTTTTAGTTATTTTTTCCTATAAAAAATAATATGTGTGGGGTATAAGGTAGAATAATTATTAAAAGACTAGTTATCAAAGTGTTTCTGTATTATTCATTGAAAATACTTTCTTTTCCTTTTTCAAGTGCTATGGCATTTTTGTAAAAGTTAATTCTCTATATTAATGTAGTTTATTTGCAAGCATGCCATTCTATTGACTTAGTTCTCTTTTTTCTACAAACTTTTTTTTGTTTCAAGAATTTTTCCAGGTCTTTTGAAATTTTAAGTATATTTTAGAAAAAATATGAATTTATACAAAAATATGGACATAATTTTGATTCAGACGGTGTTAAATATAAAGATAAATTTGGAGAAAAGTCATATATTAAAATACTGAATTTTGAAACAAAGTCACAGCAAACATCATTCCCGAATTGGGAAAAGTTGAAAGCAGCCCCACTATGAACTACAACAACACAATGATGTTCACTGTCACCAGTACCATTCAACATAGTACTGAAAGTGCTAGCCACAGCAATCAGGCAGAGAAATAAATAAAAGTCATCTAAATTGGAAAACAGAAAGTCATATTATTTATATTCACTAATAACATAATCTTATACTTAGAAAACCCTGAAGACTCCTCCAACAGACTTCTGGACTTGATAAACAATTTCAATATAGTTTTAGGATAGAAAATTAATGAAAAAAATCAGTTGTATGCCTATACACTGACAACACTCAAGCTGAGAACCAAATTGAAAACTCAATCCCTTTTACAATAGACACACACACACACACACACACATATACATATACATATACATACACACCCACCTAGGAATGCATTTAACCAAGGAGATGAAAGACTTCTACAAGAAGAACTACAAAACATGGGTGAAATAAATTATAGATGGCATAAACAAATGGAAAAATATCTCATGCTCATGGAATAGAAGAATCAATATCATTGGCATGACCATCCTGCTCAAAGAAATCTACAGATTCAATGCAATTTCTACCAAATTGTCATTTTTTACAAAATTAGAAAAAGCCAGCATATGAAACAAAAAAGAGCCCAAATAGACAAAGCAATCCTAAGCAGAAAGAACTGAGCTGGAAGCATTGTATTACCTGACTTCAAACTATACTACAAGGCCACAGTAACCAAAACAGCATGGTTCTGGTACAAAAATAGACACATAGATGAAATGGAATAGAATAGAAATCCTAGAAAAAAACACTGCATACCTATAACCAACTGATCTTAAACAAAGTTGATAAAAATAAACAATGAGAAAAGGATACCCTATTAAATGGCACTGGGAAATTTGGCTATCCATATGCATAAGAATGAAAATGGACCTTTATCTCTTACCATATGCAAATATTAACTCAAGATGGAGTAAAGACTTAAATGTAAGACCTGAAACTATAAAAGTCCTAGAAGAAATCCTAGGAAAAACTCTTCTGGATATTGGCCTAGGCAAATAATTTATGACTGTGACCTGAAAAGTAAATGCATCAAAAACAAAAATAGACAAAGGGGAATTAAACGAAAGAGTTTCTGTACAGAAAATAAAATAAAATAAAAAAATCAGCAAACAAACATCCTACAGAATGGGAGAATATATTTGCAGACTCTGCATCTGATAGAGGACGAATAGCAAGAATCTGTACAGAACTGAAATCAACAAGAAAAAAAATAACATTGTATGGCTTCTTTTTGGAAGCTCCATCCATGTTGTCATGGAATCGACCATGAACTGGCTGATTGGAATCAATCAAGTCGTGGAATCAACCTAAGTGTCCATCACTGGTGGATTGGATAAAGAAAATTTAATATATATACACCATGCGGTCAATTAAAAAAGAATGAAATCATATCCTTTGAAGCAACATGGACGGAGCTTCCAACAAACATATGAAAGCCACCAACAAACATATGAAAAAATGCTCACCATCAATAATCATGAGAGAAATGCAAATTAAAATGCAAATTATGTGAAGATGTCTATTATCTTCTGGTATCAACGTGATACCATCTCATAGCAGTCAGAACGGCTATTATTAAAAAGTTGAAAAATAACAGATGTTGGCAAGGCCATGGAGAAAAGAGAATGATTATACACTGTTAGTGGGAATACAAAACTTTTTAGCCACTGTGGGAAGCAATTTGGAAATTTCTCAAAGAAATAAAAATAGAACTAACATTTGACCCAGCAATACCACTACTGATTACTTACCCAAAGGAAAATACATTGTTATGTCACAAAGATACCCTCACTTGTATTTTTATTTCAGTGCTATTCACCATGGTAAAGTTATGGGATCAACCTAACATAAGTGTCCATCATTGGTGAATTTGATAAAGAAAATGGTATATATACACCATGGATTACTATGCAGTCATTAAAAAAGAATGAAATCATGTCTGTTGAAGCAACATGGATGGAGCTGGAGGTTATTATCTTAAGTGAAATAACTCAGAAGCAGAAAATCAAATACCGCATATTCTCACTTATAAGTGGGAACCAAATAATGGGTACATATAGACATATGAATAGAAATAATAGACACTGGGGATTCCAAAAGGGAGAGTGGGAGGGAATGAGCATCTAAAAATTGCCTCTTGGGTACAATGTTCACTATTTGGGTGATGGGTTCGCTAGAAGTCCAAATCTCACCATTATGCAATATATCCTTGTAACGCCTGCATGTGTACCCCAGAATCTAGAATAAAACATAAATAAAAATAAGATATTGAGTTTGTGTGCATGGACATGGTTTCTCATTCTACTTATTAAAATATCATTTAATCTTCCTATAATATAATCTACAGTTTTAGTGAAGATGAAAATGTCTATTATCCTCTGTGTTGAATATATTTCTAAGTATAGCATCTTTAACAGTTTTGTTGAGGTACAATTGATATTTAAAAACTGTACATTTAATATACAGTAGTTCTTCTAATTATCTATGGGGTTATGTCCCAATAAACCCATCATAATTTAAAATACAGTAAGTTGAAAATGCATTTAATACATCTAACTTACTGAACATGGTATTTTATCATAGCCTACCTTACATATGTTCAAAACACATTAGCCTATAGCTGGGTTAAACTACAGTTGGGTGAACTTCTTAACAAATTCTGAAGTCCACAATTATGTATTGCTAACTATGTTGTACAGCACACTTCTAAAATAATTTATTCATCTTGCATATACTCATTGAGTAAAATTTTGCTCTCTATTTTTTTCTGTTCCCGGACCCGAGCAACCACCATTCTATTATCTGCTTCTACAAGTTTTACTATTTTAGATACCTCATATAAGAAGAATCACGCAGTATTCATCCCACTGTTGCTGGCTTAGTTCATTAAACATAATCTCAAGATTTATCCATGTTGTCACAGACGGTAGAATTTGTTACTTTTTAAAGTAGAATAGTCCTCCATTGTATGTATTTGCCATGTTTTCTTTATCCATTTTTCTGTCTATGGACATATAGACCGTTTCCATATCTTGGCTATTTTTAACAATGTCGCAATGAACATAAGAGGGGAAATATCTCTTCAAGATCCTGATTTCAATTATTTGGTATATTTTGTAAATATACCCAGAAGTGGGACTGTGGGATCCATTAACAGTTGTAGTTTTGATTTCTTGAGGAGTCTCCTTTGCCATTCTCTATAGCGGCATCACTATTTTTCATTCCTACCAACAGTGTACAAATATTCCAATTTCTCCACATAATTGCTGACACTTACTTTTGTGTATATATGTGTTTTTGGTTTTGTTTTGTTTTGTTTTTGTTTTTGTTTTGAGACCGAGTCTCTCTCTGTCGCCCAGGCTGGAGTGCAGTGGCACTATCTCCGCTCACTGCAAGCTCCGCCTCCCAGGTTCACGCCATTCTCCAGCCACAGCCTCCCCAGTAGCTGGGACTACAGGCCCCCGCCACTGCTCCATGCTAATTTTTTTGTATTTTTTTTTAGTAGATACGGGGTTTCACCGTTTTAGCCAGGATGGTCTCGATCTCCTGACTTTGTGATCGGCCCACCTCGGCCTCCCAAAGTGCTGGGATTACAGGTGTGAGCCACCGTGCCCGGCCATATGTGTGTTTTAATAATAGCTGCCATAATCGATATGAGTTAATATCTCGTTGTAAGTTTTATTTGAATTTCCCTCATGATTATTGGTGTTGAGTATCTTTTCTTATGTCTAGTGGCCATTTATATGTCTTCTTTGAAGTAATGTCTATTGAGGTACTTTGCCCATTTTTGAAGCTTTTATTTTCTGTTCAGTTGTAATCGTTTCTTATACATATTGAATATTAACCACTTTTCAGATATGTGATTTGCAAATATTTTTCTCCGATTCTGTATGTTACTTGTTCATGGTGTTATCTCGTTTGCTATAAAAAGGTTTTCTTGTGTGTTTTATACAGTCCCATTTATCTATTTTTGCTTTTGTTGCCTGTGTTTGGTGTCATATAAAAAAGAAATTGCCAAGACCAATGTCAAGAAGGTTTTTCCACATGATTTTTTCTACTAGTTTTACAGTTTTAGGATTTACATTTAAATCTTTAATCCACTTTGATTTTGTGCATGGTGTAATATAGATGTCCAATTTCATTTTGTTGCCTGTGGATACCCAGTTTTCTCAATACTAGTTCATGAAGAGATCTTAATTTCCCCATAGTGTATTGTTGACATTCTTGTTGAAGATCAGTTGACTGTAAATGGGTAGGTTTATTTCTGGACTCTCCATTCTGTTCAATTTGTCTACTGTTTTTATGCTAGTATCATACTGCCTTAATTCCTATAGCCTTGTTACATAGGTTAACTTCAAAAGTGTCATCCTTCTAGGTTTGTTTTTATATTTCTCAAGGTAATTTTGTTTATTTTGGACTTTTTTTTTTTTGGTTCCACATGAATTACAGGATTGTTCTCATCTCTTTCTGTGAAAAATGCCACAGGAGTTTTGCAAGATAGCACTGATTTGTAGATTGCTTTGGTATTATGAACATTTTAAGAATATTATTTCTTGTAATGTGTAAACAAATAAGATGTTTCCGTTTCTTTGTGTCTTTAACTTATTTCAAATGTGTTTTGTAGTTTTCAGTGTGCAGGTGTTTAATCTTCTTGGTTGAAATTTATTCCTAAGCATTTTATCCTTTTTGATGTTATTGTAACTGGAATTGTTTATTTAATTTTCATTTTTGATAATTTGCTGTTAGTATATGAAAACACAGCTAGTCGTATGTTTATTTCATATCCTCCAACTTTACTGAATTTTATACTAGTACTAAAATGTTTTTGACGTAGTCTTCAGGTTTTTCTACATGTAAGATTATATCAGCTGCACACAAAAATAGTTTCATTTCCTCCGTTCTGAATAGACTCTTTTATTTATTTACTCTTCACCTAATTGCTCTGGTAGGACCTCCAGTACTACACTGAATAGAAGTAGTGAGAGTGGACATCCTTGTCTCATTCCCGAACTTAGAGGAATAGCTTTCAGCTTGTCACCGTTGAGTATGTCGTTAACTTTGAGCTTATCATCTTTGACTTGTATTATGTTGAGGTACATTCTTTCTATACCTAATTTGTTGAGAGTTTTTATTGTGAACATGTTGAGTTTTGTGAAATGCCTTTTCTGGACCTATTGAGATGATCCTATGATTTTTATTTTACATTCCACTAATGTAGTGTATCACATTTTTTGATTTGCATATTTTGAACTCTGCATTCCAGGAAAAAAACTCACATGGTCATGGTGAATGAACCTTTAATATGCTTTGAATTCAGTTTGCTAGTGTCTTTTAAGGATATTTATATCTGCGCCATAATGGTTATTGGTTTGTAATTTTGTTGCTTGTAGTGTCTTTAGCATGCTAAAGTGATCATCATCTTAAGTGATGATACCATCTTAAGCCACGGCACAAAAAATGAGTTTGGTAGTCTTGCCTATTCTTCATTTTTTTGGAATCTCTTGTGAAGGGTGGCCACAAATTATTGTTTAAATGGTTGGTAGAATTCACCAGTGAGACCAGTCAAATCCTGGAATTTTTTTTGTTAGGATGCATTTGGTTAATGACGGAATTGTCTTACTCTTATTGGTCTGTTCAGATATTCTATCTCTTCATGATTCAGTCCTGGTATGTTGTATGTTTCTATGAATCTATTTCTATAGTTCATCCAATTTGTTGTCATATAAATGGTATTAGTAGACTAATGTTTATTTCTATGGCAAAAGTACTTTATTTATTCCATTATATTTATTATTTCTTTTTGTTTTTGAACTTGGTTTTATTTTGCTCCTCTTTTCTTGTTTTCTAAGGTAGAAGCCCAGATCATTGACTTTAAACCTGTCTTCTTTTAAATGTAAGCATTTTAATCTTATAGTTACCTTATGAGCATATTTTAGCTTCATATTACAAATTGTTATATTTGGTGTTCTTTATTTTTTTATTCAGAACAATTACACATTAATGTAGAGACGTTATTTGTCCTATGGGAAATTTAGATGTGTTACTAATTTTGAAATAATTTGGACTATCTTGCTGATGTTCATTCCTTCCTTATTGTTGCTTTGGTCAGAGAACATATTCCGTATGACTGAAATTTAAGGAGGCTTATTTCATAACTATAATGTATTTTGGCAACTGTTCGATATGCTCTTGAATAAAACAATGCACCCTCTTTCTGTTGTTGGAAGTGTTTTCCACATTTCAATTATGTCAAGTTGATTGAATTTTGATCTGTCTTTTATATTCTTATTGATTTTAATCAATTTTATTAAAATATCTATATACACTTCCATCTACACATTTTAAATATAAAGGTTTATTATTTTAACAAACATATAAAGTTAAAATCAAGATATAGTACATTTTCAGAACCTCAAAAACTTCCCTCATGTTTCCTTCAGTGAATCCAAATCCACCTCATTCCCAGACCTCATGAAACCAACTGATCTAATTTCTGTCACTAAAGGTTAGTGAGTTTTCTTTTCTACAGTTTCACATACATATGTAAACTTTCTGTAAGATTCATTTTGAGATTAGTCTATACTGTATTTCTGTATTAGCAGATTGTTTCTTTTTACCATTGAGTATTCTATTATACAAATAATATAATGTGTTAATCCATTTATCTGTTGATATATATTTGGATTGTTTTTAGTTTGGGGCTGTTTTGCATAAAAGCTGCTAAAAGCATTTGTGAATTAGTCTTTTTGTAAAGAAAGGCTTTTATTTTTCTTGGGTAAATATATTGAAGTGAGATTGCTGGGTTCATGCTGGGTTCATATGACTTACAATTGTAGAAAATTATATCTTGTTTCTAAAAGTGCTCTAATAGTACTGTCTTAGAAAAAATAAATTCTATATGTGTGCTCTTCAATAAGTAGCCACTGCCCTCCTGTATTTAATTTTAATATTTAATTTAATTTTAATTTTAATTAACTAAAATAAATTTAAAATTGAGTTTCTTAGTCAAACTAGCAACATTTTAGTTTTAATGTTCAGTAGCCATATGAGTCTAATTGTAACTATATTGAACAGCAGAGATTATTGAAGAAAATTGTATTGGATAGTTATGGTCTATATAACTAGTTCTTATTGTGATATTTAGAGTGAGGAAAAAACAATCCTATGTAGGTATTTATATATATATATATATATATATATATATATATATATATATATGCTTAATAACATCTGAGTAAGAGTATTCAAATGTTTACTTTTTAACTATTATAATAATATTCAAATTATTTTGATCACCAAAGAAGAAAGTGTTGAGTTATTGAAAACTATAAGATCTATACAAAATGAAGGCTGGTAATCATGTTTAATTAATATCATGGATTTGACCATTGGTCTCTGGACAGTTCACAACACACAAGAGCTTGACCCAGAGCATATTCCACTTATTATGCTCTGCCAGTTACACGTTCCATACTCCTAACCTACAACACTAAAAAAAGACAAGAAAATCATGTCGTCTTCTCAGGCTGTTGCTTTCCTCCACTCTTATGAATTCTTTTTCAGGGGTCCCTTACTTTTGATCTCAAAGAGATCCCAGAGGAGTGAATGTGCATGAGAGAACGAAAAATGAATCTCTCCAATGTTTCCTTCGGGTTTTCGAGTTATCCAATAAGTTCATCTCATGATCATTTCTAAAGTGTCTGAAAATGTATTTGTATATTTAATTATTATATTTTAACTAAATTATTTTACATAGGCTCTGGGATCAGCTGGTAGGGTTCAAGCCCAGGATTCTTCCTTGCAATGAGGTTTAGAGCAAGTAACTTGAACTCTCATTGACTTAGTTCCTTCATGTAATATGAATAGCTGAATATTGCCCTTCTAAAGGTAATAAAGATTAAGTGATTTACGCATGTTAAGCACTTACAAATGTGTCTACCACATAGTGATGATTCAATAAGCATTCAATTGCCATAACTATTTTTATTAATACTTTAAGTACTTTAGCTCACTGCAGTGGTATGACTAATATAGGATTTAATATTCTAAGTATTACATAAAATGTTGTTTATTATATAGCATATCAATTTAGAGTAATTAATATAAATATATTCATATTTTTGATTATTGAAGATTTTAACTGTTGTCTGCTATGTCAAATACACTAGAAATTTTATTAATATACATAAAATCATTGGATATACCCTATAAACTTCTCAAATATTGATATCATACTATACCTCTAGAGAGAAGGTAATTATTTCTATAACTCAGAGACAACCACTGCCATTTATTAAGACTATCCTACTTCATAAATATTGTGAAGATTGGTAATGAGAATCAAAAATCTTGTGTTAGAATCCAAAGCCTCAGATTGTGCTTCTTGGGTCATTTCAATCGCTTGGATTTTACTCAACTGAAATAAGGCTCCTCTCCATATGCATCCCTTTCTTAAGTCTAAGGCCTTAAAACAAAGTTATCCCCATGCTGGGTAAAACTGCTTTCACTCTTAGTCCCAGAAGTTACCTGATCAGAGCCAAAGGTGTCACTGAGAAGAGTTTATCTAAATGGAATAAAAACTAACCTGCACATTACCAAGTTAACATTATTGAATACATTAGTGTTTACAATGGCTTTATTTTTTTTTACCCATGAAGGGCAAACAGTGCCTTGATTAAATGTGCTCCTTTAATGACATCTTCAATCTACATAATAATTATTTGCTTCCTTAAGTTTCTTCTCATCAACTGAAAGTTTAACTTTGCAAATGGAATATTCTCGGAAGAGTGGTACTGTTAATAGAGCTGAATTCCTAACAGAAAGGCACAAGAAGATCTTGTACAAATTAACCAGGACCCAGGAGGAAGGCCATGCTCATGTAGGTACTTAATTGATCTAGTTAATGATGATGATACACTTCACGAGTACAAGCATCAATTAGGGAGAAAAGTAACTTGCCACGGTTTAGTAAGCAGAATGTTAGTAAGCAAGGGATTTCAAGGAAGATACCTTAATAGTGCAAACTACCCATTTTATGTTCCAGGAGAGTTGTGAATTGGCATTTCCCTTTTAATCATTTACAAGTAACCTTGAAAATTCTAGGATTAAATGCCTAAAGAATCTCTAGATAATACTAGAAAATGCCTGACTAAAAATCCACAGCTAGGTGAATCTCAGGTTCAGGTAATGCTCTCTTGATCCTTCACAACCTGTTATATAAAGGTGGAGCTGTCACTGCTCTCCAAAGTAATTGTACAAACCTACCATTTTCTCTGCAAAAAGGTGTGTTTTGTTTGTTTGTTTTGTTTTTTTACAAATGGCATATTAACCACAGGTTAGCTTTTATAGGAGATTAAAATGTCTGTATTTACTAGAGTATCTTCTCTAATTCCATCAAAAATGATTATCAACATAAAAGGGCATTCATTTTTAATAGAGCCTTAGAAACAAGGTGGTTGTCAGTAAAGTATACTGAATTCAGCACACAAAACGTTTTAGATTTAGCTAAGATTTATTTAGCACTGAATTGAGTATGGTAGATATCCCTCCAAGACTAAAGCACTCATTCCCCAGTTGATGGTAGTCAATTTGCTCATTCCTGAAGCCCTTTTCAGGAATTTTCCTTCAGTGGAGGAAACCACCTCGACTAAGATTGTGTGCAGTCCCTGGAGTCAGCCCATGTCTAATGACTGTTTTATGTAAGTTAAAGACCAGGCTTATTTTTGCCTCAGTTGGAGTATTCTGCTACCTTTAAGACTGGTGAGGCCTCTGTTCCAATTGTACGCCAGTTCAATTTATCTTTCTTCCCAATATTATTTCTTTTACTCCTCACAGATACTGTTTCCAAATCAATCCCCAATAAAAGTCGTGAATATAAATTCAAGAGTTTCAGAGTCTGTTTTCTATGGAAACTAATCAACTACTGCATTACTAGATGTCCTAGGAAGCCGACTTAAACCTGGATTACTTACCTTCTAGCTGGCAACGAAGACTTCATCACCTGCAGTAGGTGAAGAGCTAAAAGATCTTGATACGTGATTTAAGAGCATTTGCTAAAACTTTCCATGGTAATGAGCTAGGATTAATACCTGTGCTAAAGAATGCACTGGTAAGTGCAGTATCTCAAGATAAGTTTGGAAGTAATAACAATGAAGTCTATTGAATTGCATAGCTGTTTCTAAGGGCCAGTGATGATGACAGGAGAAAAAAAAAGCATAAGGGTGATTAATATAAAGCAGATTGAGAATGCCAGAGGACTTCTTAGTAGCATATAAAAAACCAGGGACAGAAAGAGACTGAGAATCTGGACCAAACCTTAATTATAAGACTAGAGATCTCCAAGAAATGTTGAATTGTTAATTCTGGCAGTTCTGGTATACCAAGATGAGGACTCCGATTGAGAAAGGGTGGATACGTAAGGTTTAAGATGAAGTGTATGGATTGATGCACTTGAAAATGGTAAAATCTCAGTTTTGCTCAAACCTTCTGAGATTACACAAGTTTCTCACTCCTCCCTATTAAAGCAAAGATGTACCTCTTACTTTCAGATGAAGCAAAGGCTTATCTCTCACAGAACAACACAGGTTTCATTCAGGATCTGGTTCTGACTCCTCTCTGGTCCAACAGATTTAAACTAGAGCCAAGTCATATTGTAACTCAGCAGACAAAGTACTGGGCCTGCTAAAGGAAGGAAGGACGTTGCATATGAAAACGTTGCAAGAGCTAGCCAGGCAGGGCTTGGGTTGTCTGGATATTCCATGAAATAGTACATTGACCCCCTTGGCCAATAATCTCATGTTATTCAGACTGTATGAGCTCAGAAAGTGTGGGTAAACACAGCATAGTTTCTGTGTTTACCTCAGTGAAATTTTAGATTTCCAGTGGTGTGAGGCATGCTAAAATAGTCCATTAAAGTAACATACACATTATTGCATTTTGCGTCTCTCATCACTAAGAAGGAAGCACCACTTCTAGTAGGCCCATCTGGGTTTCAGAAGTAGCGTATTTCACAATGTTAATTGTGCTCTATCCATTTGCCAAGTTACCAAGAAGTCTGTCAGCTTTAATAAGAACCAGATCAGGAAAGCACTCTTCAGCAGATCTGGGCAGTTGTGCAATTAGCCTTAACAGGTTTAGGTAACTTACACAATTAAACCTTTGTGTCATCACATAAATGTCAAAATAGGTATTGTTATGTTTCTGTTACACGTGAGGAAATTGAGGACCAGTGATAAAGAGTAATGAGTTCACGCCATATTAATATATATTAGAACTAGGATGTAAACATGTGGCCTTTTTAATGGGAAATATAAGAGTCATGTTACTCTACATTGCTAAAAGCGTGAAGTGTGGTTTTACCATGTTCATAGAGCCATAACACTTCATTTGGAACTCAAAAATGTTGACTAATGAGGCTGACATTATAGAATAAATTAGACCATAGGTCAACAAACTATGGCCCCGCGGACCAAATTCACCTCTCTACCAATTTTTGCAAATACATTTTCTTTGGAACACAGCCACGTCTATTTATTTATGTATTCTGTATGGCTGTGTTCATACTACAATGACAAGTTGGATAGTTGTGGTCTATAATTAATGGCCCACAGAGCGTAAACATGTAATAACCAGCCCTTTACAGGAAAAGTTTACCAACCTCTGTTCTAGATGCAGTCATGGGATAATAATCACCGAGTGGAGGTTGAGTAGAGGGTACTTATGAGAAAATTGGGATATAAAAAAATTATACTGTGAAATAAAATTCCCAGTATTCTTAGCTCTGTTTTTTTTTTCCCACAGTTATTTTTGCACACCTAGCACAGTGCTTAGCATTTAGTACACCTTAAAAATACTTGTTAAAACAGCCGGGGACAGTGGCTCATGCCTGTAATCCCAGGACTTTGGGAGGCCGAGGCAGACGGATCACCTGAGGTCAGGAGTTCAAGACCCCCCTGGCCAACATGGTGAAACCCCGTCTCTACTAAATATACAAAAAATTAGCCAGGTGTTGTGGTGGTCACTGTAATCCCAGCTACTAGGGAGGCTAAGGTAGGAGAATTGCTTGAACCCAAGAGAGGGAGGTTACAGTGAGACGAGATTGAGCCATTATACTTCAGCCTGGGCTACAAGAGCGAGAATCTGTCTCAAAAAGAAAAAAATAAAAATAAAAACAACAACAACAACAACTTGTTAACACAATGCTGAATAAAAATAATAGAGCCCTGTAAGGGCTTTGAATATAGTAATGCCATGATTAGATAATTATTTTTTAAAAATTATTCTCCAACTATTTTCCTACTTAAATTGCAAAAGTGATTTTAGAGATATGAAATGCTTGAAAAATCTTATAATAGTTCAGATAAGCAGTAATAAATTGGTTTGGAATTGGCACTAAATTAAAAGAAATTAGTAAAAAATAGCATTTTGGAAAAAAAAAACAAAGGTCACTTTCAATTGATTGGATGTGGAAGATATATTCCTGCACTTTTACCTCTAAAGGTTTATGATAAATATTTACTGTGTTTATTTAGATGGTATGACTCTATATTTGAATTTTGTAGAAACTGGCTGTTAGTGAAGACTCCTGTTGTCTTTCTGATCTACTTGGTGTTGCCATAAGAAGCTACAGAGTTCAGAAACCACTATTAACAACAATGGAAAATTTTATTTTATTGGTGACACATAAATTGAATCTGCTTCTAGATGACTTGGTCAGAGACTTCATTGATTCACTTGCCTTTTTGTTTAGCACTCTCCAGATAATCTTCTTTCTGTTTTTTTTTTTTTGTTGTTGTTGTTGTTCAAATTCAACTTCTATTATTTTTGTAGGATGATCCTCCTGAACCTAAACTTGATGGAATTCCTCTGTCTCTAAAACAAGACTTGCAGAGAACACATTTATAGTTCATTGTGTTTAAAGAGAAAGAAAAATAAGTCAAGTAGCATACAAAAATCTTAGTATTGAATGTGTGACTTGCTATCTATTTTTTTCTTTTTAAATCCTTTCCAAGAAATATGCAAAAACTAAACAAAATAATAAAAACTTCTATTATTTTGAGAATTAGGTAGCCTTTTTATTTTTCTTAATATGTGCTTCTCTTTTGATGGGTAGCACATAGAGATTTGCCATGGCAAATACTTTTTATCATCATTTGAATACTATTTTCTCAGAGAATAGCAATGAGTTTTATTTTTTACCTTATAGAGAGAATTTTGAATCCCTAAGCTGTGTACACCACCTTAGTGACTTTATTCAAAGCTTACCAATTCATTTACTCAACAAGTATTTATTGAGTTGAGCTCTAGACACATGTGGCATGTAGCATATGATCCTATTTTAAGATCTTATTTCAAGAAGAAATGTTAAGGAACAGTTGGGCAACTTTTAAGTTTGCTAGGCACATAAACTAAGAGGAAGGGCTTTGATGAATGGTGAAGCACCATAAGAAAAAAAAGACAGGTTAACAGAGGAACTATCTGAGACATAGTATATAGTTATAAAGATCTCAGTGAGTTTGGAATTGTAGAACTTTGAGACAAGAACTGAAATAATAGAAACCCATGTCTTAAAATAAATTTTTAAATCAAGTTATTAGAAGTGGTCCAATGATAACAAAATGAGATTGTGGTTTAAGGCAGTAGATTTCTAATACTGACACCCATGACCATTGTAGCATTATTCACAATAGCCAAAAAGTGGAAGCAACTCAAGTGTCTACAAATACATGAATGGATAAACAAGATATGATATCCACATACAATGAGATTTTATCCAGTTTTAAAAACAAAAGAAATTCTAACACATGCTACGACATGAATGAACCTAAGCAACATTATACTAAGTAAAATCAGACAGTTACAGGAGTACAAATGCTGTATGATCCCACTTACGTAAGGTATTCAATGTAGTCAGATTTATAGAGATAGAAAATGGAATAATGGTTGCTAGGGAGTTGGAAGGGGGGATATGGAGATGTAGTGCTTCATGGGAACAATGTTTCAGTTTGGGAATATAAAAAAGTAATGGAGACGAATGGTGGTGATGGTTGCACAATTTTTTGAATATATTTCATGACGCTGACCTGTACTCTTAAAATTGTAAAGGTGGTAAAATTTATGTTATGTATATTTTACCACAACTTAAATATTACAGATAAAAGTCAATGAAAATGAGCACATTATATAACTTAGAGATTAGATTAGACTGTTAGTGTTTCATCTTTGTGACAGGTAGGAGAAAATAAAGAATGTTAGTAGAACAAATAATTATGAATGAAAAAGGCACTGTGACCAGGAGGTGTGTAAAATTCACCAAGAAGAAGAAGATGTATCTAGATGCTGTGATTCTCACATGAGCTGCATAGAATGATAGTAATGGTCTAGAATTGGCAATATGGTTGAAAGGGTGAACCAGTTCTACCTCCTGGATCTATAATACGTGACATGTTAAAGAAAAAGAAGCTTGCCTTCAGGAGCGCTAGAGGGTATATGAGTTAGGAATAGTGTTCATCTAATAATATAAACATTCTAAGTTACAGTGACTGTATTAGTCAGGGCTCTGCAGAGGGACAGAACTAATAGGATAGATGTATATATGAAAGGGAGTTTATCGAGTATTGACTCACATGATCACAAGGTGAAGTCCCACTATAAACTGTGGGCAAGCTGAGAACCAAGGAAGCCAGTTTGAGTCCCCAAACCTCAAAAGTCGGGAAGCTGACAATGCAACCTTCAGTCTGTGGCCAAAGGCCTGAGAGCCCCTGGCGAACCACTGGTGTTAAGTATAAGAGTCCAAAAACTGAAGAATTTGGAGTCTGATGTTCAAGGGTAGGAAGCACTCAGCATGGGAGAAAGATGAAGGCTGGAAGACTCAGCGGGCCGGCTTCTTTCACCTTCTGCCTGATTTTTCTAGCTAGCTGGAAGCCAACTGGATGGTGCCCACCCATAATGTGTGTGGGTCTTCCTGAGGGTAGGTCTTTCTGTTTTAGTCCACTGACTCAAATGTTAATCTCTTCTGGCAGCACCCAGAAACACCCAGATACACCCAGAAACAATACTTTTCATCCTTCAATACAATCAAGTTGACACTGAATATCAACCATCACAGTGACATAAACACAATAACAGGACTGTTTTTCTTTTACCTAACATGAATGCATGAATGCCATCCCAGAATCAGACTCACTATTTTTCTCACAGACTTGGATTTCATCTTCACTGTGCCCACATGTTAATAAAAAGGCAGTCAAACTGTAGCCATGAAAATTATAGTCCTAAGATTAAACAGAATCATTCATCTACTTTCTGTTAAAATATGTAGTGAAAAGCATAGTAAATTATAATAAATGGCCAACTAGTGTGTGGTTTTAATGCTTATTATCAACCACTCTTCTCTGTGATATTGTTAACAAGTTAGCCTTGAGTTGTTGGTTAATGTATCTGCCCTTTCTGATTCTGATTTTTTTTTCTCAATTTTTAGCATTTTTTAAATTTTTTATTTTCAACATCAACAAAATCATATATTATATTGATCACTTCTTTGCCAGAGCTAACAAATTAATTTCAGCAAATTTATAATTTCAATTTGAAATTATTCCAATATAATATAGTAGTATAGAAAGTTAATGACTCCCAATCTCAGCTTTGCCTGAAAAACAACCCCCTCCTATCCTTCCCATTTACTTACAAAATTTTTTAAATTATTAGTTATTTCAACTATCCCATTGTTAAGGTTTCCCTCCCTCCCTCTCACTGGATTTATCAGTTTTGATTGCATTAGTTTGCTTGGGCTGTCATAAAAAATTACCACAGAATGTCTAGCAAAATTAATAGAAATGTATTTTCTCATAGTTCTAGAGGCTGGAATTTCAGGATCAAGGTGCCAGCAGGATTGGTTTCCCCTGAAGCCTCGGCTTGGCTTACAGGTAGCCACCTTCTCATGCCCTTTCACACAGTCTTTACTCCGTGTGCGCACATCCCAAATCCTTTTTGTCTCTTCCTTTTCTTTGTAAGGACACCAATCTTATCCAATTAGGGCTCTATTACTATGACTTCATTTAACCTTAATTACCTCTTTAAAGATCCATTCTCCAAATCCACTTATATTAAGTATTAGGAACTTTAACATATGAATTTTGGTGAAACAAAGTTCAGTTGGTAACAGTGGTTAAAAGATTTTATGGAATAAAAGGAATCACTGCTGGAGTCTGTCAGCCAAATTTTATTATGCATGTCATGTACATAAGGGTTATTATATCTGCCACTTCTGATTTTTATTTGGAAGACCAAGTTTTTCCTTTCTGACTCCTGGGTCTTACTTAACAGTACTTTTTCTTTCTTTTTTTTTTTTTCTGCCAAGAAAGTCATCATAAGAGAAGGGGAAGGTACAAACATTGGCAGCTCCAGCAAAAAGCACTGAATTAATTTCTGTTGCTCATGGACTATTATAGTTTCTTAAAAGTAAGAAACTTACAGAAAAATATTATTTGCTGTTATTTTGGAATGTATATTTTAAGAATATACAGAAATTTGAAAATAAAAAGTTTTATATCTTGCCTATATAGAGGTAGAAATAATTTGATAAAAATATTTTTATTAAGATAGGTTATCTTAATACATAATATTGAATGCCATTTTTAAAAGCTCATAGTATGAGCAATTTCAGAATTTGCTAAAGTAATCTAAAGTAAATAAAATGTCATTATTGCATATATCAAATTTGTTTGGAAATAAACTTCATCTCTTGCCATGCAATTAAATGGTAAATAACATAATTTATATGATGAATAAAACATCTTAAATAAAAGAGACTTACTCTTTTTTGTCAAAAATGTCATCCCATAAGTTTTAAAAGACTGGTGTGATAACACAATATGTTGCTAGGAGGTGAAATGCTTAGCCTATATCTGAGAAAGGTGTTAAGAATATTTCTCTCCCACTGTACATTATAGTCTTCAAGCCTATATTTCAGAAAACTTTTGTTTGGAGAAATGTCAAGTTAAGGAATCCAGTAAAGAATCATATTTAGTACAGTTAAAATCAAGAATAATGTGTGAAAGCCATCCAAGAAATTATTTCTATTGAAGAACCTGATCTTTGCTTTAAAATGACAAAAATATTATGCATTGGATATTTATTGATAGAACAACCTCTTTGCCTTGCCTCTACCCAGAAACTTTTATTACTATTTATTCAGCAATCTATTTCTGTAGTTGTATTATTATCTGGGACTGGACACACATCAAGGGCTAGTGCAAGAGATCATGAGAGATATGTCTGATTGAGTTTGCTACTTCAGGGGAAAGCCAAGACAAATGATAGAAAACAGGAGAAGATGTCAATATCCTAGTTATAAGTAAGAATTTTTAAGTTCAAAGAAATTTTTTGAGGAAAATGCTACAAATGTAAATGCGTTTTTATTTCTCCTCAAACTAAACATCAGTAATCAGAATTAATCTGAATTATAGAGTGCCTAGAATTTACTTCAGAAACAGTAATTTATTAGCTATCATTGAAAGTTGCATCACGATCAAATTTTTAATGTTTTACAATTTGGAATATTTTTCTTAACTGAGGCTTGAGTTCACTCTAGATTTGATCAGGATGCAAGTATGGAAGGGAATTTTTTGAACTGTTGTGATAGCAACATATACTGTTCTCCAACAGATATTTTAATGACTTCCTTCCAGGATTTTTTTCAGTCAGAAAAATGTATCTAAAAGCCACCGTGAAGAAACTATAGAAAATGAAATATAGTTGGTACAACAGCCATTTAAGAAACGATAGCATTCTTTCATACTGGCAGACCTCTGAGGAGCTATAAATGTCACCTCTAGCAGAGACACTATTTATTACAATATAAAACCAGAGCAGAATCCTGAAAAGAAGTTTTAGTTTTTAAATTGAAGCATACTAGAATATCTTTGCTATGCACATACAATCCTCTCATTACCTCTCTCACATTGCCTCTCCAGAATCACAGTAGCAGCTTCATAGAGTCTCTATTACATTTCCAAAGTATTGTTAAGATCTTTGAACTGGAACTGATTTATCTGAAAGGCATGTTGACATTTATACACCCTTGTCAGTTAAAGAGACACTCAAACTTTTATTGTTTCAAAGTCACATTTGACTTTTTTTCTCGAACATTTCAATTATTGAAATATTTTACTTGCAGGAAGAATTCCCGCTGACAGTAAAACAAAACCATGTGTAATTATAAAGAAAAGATTTTCCTTAACACTCTTCACCCAATGCAAATAGGATAAAAACTACCAAAAAATCCAACTTATATCGTCTTTATGCATTTTTGTCTTTGTTTTGCTTTGTTTTGTTTTGTTTTAGAGACAGGGTCTGAGTCTTTTGCCCAGGCCAGAGTGCAGTGGCATGACCACAGCTCTCTGTAGCCTTGAACCCCTGAGATCAAGGGTTCCTCCCATCTCAACCTCCCAAGTAGTTAGGGCTACAGGCACATGCCAACACGCACAACTAATTTTTTTGTGTTTCATTTTGTAGAGATGGGATCTGTGTTGCCCAGGTGGTCTTGCTCTCTTGGTCTCAAGCAACCCTACCTCCTTGGTCTCCCACAGAGCTGGGATTACAGGTGTGAGTCACTGAACCTGGCCCATTTACAGCTTTTGTAACTGCATAGTCTAGTCATTATTGTTAAATGTAAAAATATAAATAGATATATCAAATTCAAAAAATAGAATAATAAATCAAAATAGATCATTGATAAATGGAAAAAAATAATATTCCCTTTGATTTTTTTGGGTGTTCTGGTTAAAATATATTTTCCAGAAACCATTGCAGTGAAAGTATATTGTTTATTAAAAGTAAATATTTGCAGAAATTTTCTTATTGTTGTTTATTTTTATCATTGTGTTTTAGACTACAGATTTTTTCAAAATTTTTGTCAGGGACTTAGGTCCCATTTTATTTATTTGATGTGATTTTAAAACCATTCAAAATAATTTATTAAACTTAATTAAACATGAAAGAGCTAGGTTATTTGCACCTATAATTCCAAATTTCCTAATAACTAGATTGAATAAAATGAGGAGATATCATCTTAGATTTTGTATCCAAAATGAGTGGACAGGAAGAAGATAGTCTGTTGCTGGAAAACAGAACACAATTGTATATTTCTTAGTTTAGTAAGAATAAGTTTTGTGGAAGAGAGTAATAAAAAATAATTTGGGGATGAGCGGAAAGTTGGAATTAATAAATGAATTAAAATTTGAACTTGTTCACAAGAAAGATGTTAATTTCTATAGAATCCTAACTTTAAGAAGGCAAATGACTCTAGGATTTTAAATAAACAATTTAATCTCACAATTTTAATAGGCATATTTGTTGTATTAAATGGTATACTTTGAATTACTGATAAATCAAGTCAAAGTAAAATGAGCTTCCTTAAATAATGTTGCATAAATAACACACTACAATTTAATATGTTTTAATGAAGCCATTCTTAAGTTGTTTTTAAGTCATCAGCAAAGAATTTCCGTCAATTTTAGTAAGAAATGCCAATTGCTAAGAATTATTAACAATTATTAAATATTTAGTATGAATTGATGCTATTTAATCTTAGACAATTTTTGATTGTATGCTAATCTGTTAATTATGAAAAAATTTTATTTTTTCTTAATAAAATTGATAGTCAAATTTGAGAAAAATGTATTTTTAAGTCACATATTTTAAATTATAAGCTTCATATCATCTGCAAACAGAGATGATTTAAATTATTCCTTTTCTATTTTCATGCCTTTTATTTGTTTGTTTATTTATTAATTTTCACCTACTTATTCTAGCTAGGATTTCCAGTACTATATTAAATAGAAATGATGAGAGTAGGTTTTTGTCTTGTTCCTAATCTTAGAGAAAAGTAAACTTTTCAACATTAAATACAAGGCTAACTGTGGGCTTGTCATATATGGCCTTTACTGTGTTGAAGTGTGTTTCTTCAATATCCAATTTATTGATAGTTTTTATCATAAAAGGATGTCAATTTTTGCCAAATGTTTTTTCTCAATCTATCGAGAAGAATGTATTTTTTTTCCTTTATTTTGTTAATGTGGTATACTATGTTTATTGATTTGCACGTGTTGAACCATCCTTGCATTCCAGGGATAAATCTCACATAATCCTAGTGAATAATAATTTTAATGTGCTGCAGATTTCAGTTTGCTAATATTGTATGGAATAGTTTTGTATTATTGAAATTTGTCACTTTCTTGTAGTGTCCTAGTCCAGCTTTAATATCAGGATAACACTGGGCACGTGAAAATAGTTTTCGAGTGTACCCTCCTTTTCAATATTTTGAAAAAATTTTGGAAAAATATGGGTTAGTTCTTCTTTGAATGTTTAGTAGAATTCAGGAATGGAGCTATCCAGTCCTGACATTTTCTTTGTTGAAAAGTTTTTTATTACTGACTCAATCCTCTTACTTATTATTTATCTATTCAGATTTTCTAGTTTCTTCATGATTCAGCTTTGGTAATTTGTGTGTGTTCAGGAATTTATTCACTTCTTCCAGGTTATCTAATTTTAGGGGGTATAATTTTTTATAATCTCTTACGGTCCTTTGTATTTCTCTGGTATCATTTGTAATGGCTCCTCTTTCATTTCTGATTTTATTTCAATCTTCTCTCTTTTTTCTTTGTTAGGTTTGATAAATGTTTGTATATTTTTTAACATAAAGGAAAAACTTTAAATTTCATTGATCTTTTCTATTGTTTTTCTCATCTCTATTTCTCCTTTGATCTTTGTTATTTTCTACTTTCTGCTAAGTATTAGCTTTCTTTTCTTTTTTTTAATTTCTTGAGATACAACATTGTTACTTGCTTCAGATCTTCTTTTTCCATATAGGTACATACTGCTGTAAATTTCTCTCTTAGCTGTGCTCGTGCTATATTCCATCAGTTCTGATGGTTGTATTTTTATTTTTATTTCACAGTTTTTTCTTAAAAAATTACTTTCAATTTCTTTTTTGCCTCATTGGTTTTTCAGGAGCCATACTTGCCATGTATTTGTGAATTTTCCAAAGTTCTTCCAGTTATTGATTTTTACTTTTTTACTATTGTATCCAGAAAACATAAGTGACATGATTCTAATCTTCATAAATCAATTTTTATGAACATTTCAATCTTCATAAATTTGTTAAGACTCATTTTGTGGCCTATCATGAGATCTCTACTGTAACATGTTCTGTGTGCCCTTGAGAAGAACATGCATTCTGTTGCTGTTGGGTGGAATGCTGTGTTTGTGACTGTTAGAGTCACTTTGTCTACAGCATTGTTCAGCCCATTATTTCCTTATTGATATTCTTTCCAAATGTTTTATCCATTGTTAAAAGTAGGATATTAAAGTTTCCTACTATTATTGCATTGCTATCTGTCCCTTCATATATATTGATTTATTTTATATACTTAGGTCCTACAATATTAAGTGCATATGTATATATATAATATATATATAAAAACACACACACACGCTATATATGTATATATAATACTATACTATATAATATATATACCATGTACTATACTATATAATATAAATAACTATATGTAGTGTATGTGCATGTGTATATACATATACTCTATACTATACTATATACTATAGTGTGTGTATATATAAGTACTTGATAAATTGATCCTCTTATTATTATAAAATAATCTTTACCTCTTTTTCCAGTTTTTTATTTAAAGTATATATGTATTTTTTTCCAATAGAAGTATAGATAGCCTGGTTCCCTTTTGGTTAATGTTTGTATGGAATATATTTATTCATGCTTTCAATTTCAGTCTATGTATATTCTTAGTGTAAATTCTTACATCTGGCTTTTTATTATCCCTTCAGCCTCTGTATGTCTTTTGATTTTAGTATTTAATACTTTTGCATACAAACAATTATTAATAGGTAAGAACTTATTATTGTCATTTTGTTATTTTCTGAGTGTTTTATAGTTCCCTTGTTTCTTTCTTCTTCTCTTGCTGTCTTCCTTAATGATTTGATTAGTTTCTATAGTTATATGTTTTGATTCCTTTTTCCTTATCTTTTGTGTAACTAATATAGTGTTTTGACATGTGGTTAACATGAGGCTTACATCACATATTTGTAATAGCCTATTTTAATCTGATAACACTTAAGCTCAATGACATACAAAATATCTACCTTTCTGCTGTTCTTGAGGCCACAATTTATAGATTTTTTAAATGTATTTTATCCCTTAAAACTCATTTTAATGATAATTATTTTAACAGTTTTGTATTTTAACACTTATCCTAAAAATGTTATTTGCACAACGCCATTACAGTACTAATATTCTGAATTTCACTAAGTACTTACTTTTACCAGTAAGTTTTTATATTTCCATGTGTTTTAATATTACTTATTATATTTTTGCCAGCCTAAAGACTTCCCTATACAATTTCTGATAAGACAAGTTTAGTGGTAATAAACTGTTTGAGCTCTTGTTTGTCTGAGAAAGTCTTTATCTCTCTTTCATTTCTGAAGGACAGATTCACTGGGCAAGTATTCTTGGTTGGCAGTTTTGTCTTTTTTTTTTAACATTGTAAATATATCATCTCACCTATCCTGGTCTGTGAAGTTTCTTCTGAAAAATCTGCTGATAGTGGATTGTCTCTGTTTGCCAATGACATGACTTTATTTAGAGAAAATCCCAAGGACTCCCTAAAAACCTGTTAGAACCAGTAAATGAATTCTGTACAGTTGCAGAATGGAAAATCAGCATGCAGAGATTAGTAGCATTTCTATACATAAACAATGAACTGTCAAGAAATAAGAAAATAATCCCATAAAGCATATAAAAATACTTAGAAGTAAATTCAACCAAGGTGAAAAATGTGTACACTAAAATCCTTAAAACATTGATGAATCAAACTGAAGAAGAAACAAATACATTGAAATATTTCTTATTGTATTAGGGTTCTCTAGAGGGACAGAACTTATAGGATATATGTATACATGAGAGGGAATTTATTAAGGCATATTTACTCACATGATTACAAAGTAAAGTCCTACAATAGGCTGTCTGCAAGCTGAGGAGCAAGGAAGCCAGTCCAAGTCCCAAAACCTCAAAGGTAGGGAAACTGACAGTGCAGCCTTCAGTCTGTGGCTGAAGGTCTTGAGAGCCCCTCACAAACCACTGGTTAAGTCCAAGAGTCCAAAAGCTGAACTTGGAGTCTGACATTCAAGGGCAGGAAACATCCAGTATGGGAGGAAGATAAAGGCCAGAAGACTCAGCAAGTCTGCTCATTCCACCTTCTGCCTGCTTTTTCTAGCCACAATGGCATCCAAGGGAATGGTGCCCACACAGATTATGGGTGGATCTGCCTCTCCCAGTTCACTGACTCAAATGTTAATCTCCTTTAGCAACCTCCTCACAAACACACCCAGAAACAATGCTTTGCATCCTTCATTCCAATCAAGTTGAAACTCAGTATTAACTATCACACTTATGTTAATAGATTGCAATAATATGTATTATTAAAATGTTCAGACAACTAAAAGTAATCTACAGATTAGACCCCATCAAAATTCCAATATTTGTCACAGAAATAGAAAAAGAAATTCTAAAATGTTTATGAAATGATAAAAACACTCTGAACACCAAGGCAATATTGATTAAAAATAACAAAGCTGAAAGCATCACACTACCTGATTTCAAAGTATATTACGAAGCTATAATAATCAATACAATAAATGTATTGGCATAAAAACATCCACTAATGGAACAGAGTAGAGGGTACAGAAATAAATACATATATCTAAGGTCAACTGATCTGTGAGAAAGGTGGCAAAAACATATTCTGGGGAAAGAAAAGCCTCTTAGATAAATGGTGTTGGGGAAATTGGATATACACATACAGAAAAATGAAATTGGACTTTTATCTCTCACCATATAAAAAGCAACTCAAAATGGATAAAATACCTAATTGTAAGAATGGAAACTATAAAACTACTCAAAGAAAACCTAGAGTAAACTATTCTTGATAATTGCCTTATCAAATTTTTTGTGACTCCAAAAGCACAAGTATAATAGCAAAATTAGCCAAATAGAATTATATAAAACTACAAAGCTCTGCACCACAAAGAAAACAATCACCAGAATGAAAAGACAATATATGGAATCCTAGAAAATGTTTACAGACTACACATCTAATAAAGAGTTAATATCCATAAAATATAAGGAACTGAAACAATTCAATAGCAAGAAAACAACTAACTCTATTTAAAAACATCCCATAGAACTGAAAAGACATTCCCAAAAGTTGAGAGAAAAAATAGCCAACAGGTCTGTAAAAAAATGCTCAACATCACTAATCATCAGAGAAATGGAAGTTAAAACCAGAATATGATGTAATCTCACACCTGTTTAGATGGCTTTTATGAAAAAGACAGAAGACAAGAGTTTGCTAGGATGCAAAGAAAAGGGAACACTTGTACACTGTGGGTATAAAGACAAATCAGCACAACCATTATGAAAACCAATATGGAAGCTTTTTAAGTAATTTAAAATAGAACTACCATATAATCCAGCAATTTCAATTTTGGATCTATGGATGGCTTCCCACTTAAAATGATTTAATTTATGATTTTTGTTTACTTTATGTTTGGCTTATCAGGGTATTAAATTTATTTTTAAATTGTGATATTTTCAATTTACTATGGATGTGTTAAGATATAATTTTGTCATAAGTCATAGAGCATGTGTACATTCAAAGCAAATGAAATCAGTATGTGAAAGAGATTTCTGCACCTCTATGTTCATTGCAGCATTATTTGCAATAGCCAAGACACAGAAACAATTTAAGGGTTCACTAAAAGAGGAATGGATAAAGAAAATATGGTGTATCTACCTAATGGAACACTGTTGTGCTTTAACAGGAAAGGACAGTCTATCACTTGTGACAACATGACTGAATCTGGAGGTTGTTATACTAAGTGAAATAAGCCAGGTACAGAATAGACAGAAAGACAAATGCTCACTTATATGTTGATGTGATTAGGATCTGTGTCCTGACACAAATCTCATGTTCAATTGTAATCCCCGATGTTGAAGGTGAGACCTGGTAGAAGGTGATTGAATCATAGGGGTGGTTTCTCATGAATGGTTTAGCATCATTCCCTTGATGATTTTCTCCTGATAATGAGTGAGTTCTCATGAGATTTGGTTGTTTAAAACTGTGTAGCACCTCCCCTCTATGCTGTTGCTTTTGCCATGTGATGTGCTGCCTCCCCCTTTGCCTTCTATCATGATTGTAAGCTTACTGAGATTTCATCAGAAGACAAGCAGATACCTAGTGCCATGCATCCTGTATAGCCTGTAGAACTGTGAGCCAATTAAACCTATTTTCTTTATAAAGTACCCCTTCTCAGGTACTTCTTTGTAGCAATGCAAGAATGGCCTAATGCAGAAAATTGGTACTAAGAATGAGGCATTGCTGTAAAGATACCTGAAAATGTGGAAGCAACTTTGGAATTGAATAACAGGCAGAAGTTGGAAGAGTTGGGAGGGCTCAGAAGAAGGCAGAAAGATGAGGGAAAGTTCAAAACTTCCTAGAGACTGGTTGAATGGTTGTGACTGAAATGCTGACAGTGTTATGGACCGTGAAGGCCAGAATGTTGAGGTCTCAGATGGAACTGAGAAACTTATTGGGAACTAGAACAAAGGGCACTTTTGTGATGCTATAGCAAATAACTTGGCACATTTTGTCTCTGCCTTAGGGCTCTGTGGAATTTTTAATTTGAGGGTAATGATTTAGGGTACTTGGCAGAAAAAATTTCTAAGCAGCAAAAGGTTCAAGACGTAACCTGGCTGCTTCTAACAGCCTATGTTCATAAGCATGAGCAAACAATTGATCTATATTTGGAACTTATATTTAAAAAGGAGGCAGAATATAAAAGTTTGAAAAATTTGCATCCTGTTCATGTGGTAGAAAAGAAAAGCCCATTTTCAGAAGAATTCAAGTAAGATGCTGAGTAATCACTTGCTAGAGAAATTTACATAAGTAAAAAGGAACCAAATGTTAATCACCAAGACAATGGGGAAAAGGTCTCAAAGTCATTTCAGAGACCTTAGCAACAGCTCCTCCTATCACAGGCCTGGAGGGCTAGGGAGAAAGAATGGTTTTATAGGCTGAATGGTTTTTGCCCTGCACAGCCTAATGATATTGCTCTCTGTATACCAGATGCTGCAGCTCCAGCTGTGGCTCAAAGGGGCCCAGGTACAGCTTGGAACGCTGCTTCAAAAGGTGCAAGCCATAAGCCTAGGTGGCTTTTACATGGTGTTAAGCCTGCAGGTGCACAGAGTAAAAGAGTTGAGGCTTGGGATCCCCTACCTAGATTTCAGAGGATGTATGGAAAAGCCTGGTTGCTCAGGTAAAGCCTGCTGCAGACGCAGAATCCTCATGGAAAACATCTACTAGGGAAGAGTGAAGGGAAAATGTGAAGTTAGAGCCCCTACTCAGAGTCCCCACTGGGGCACTGCCTAGTGGAGCTGCGAGAAGAGTGCCATCATTCTTCAGATACCGGAATAGTAGATCCATCAACAGCTTGCACCCTGCACCTGGAAAAGCTGCACACACTCGATGCTAGCCCATAAAAACAGCTCCAGGGGCTAACCATTGCAAAGCCACAAGGGCAGAGCTACCCAAGGCCTTGGGAGCCTACTTTTCACACCAATGTATCTTGAATATAGAACATGGAGTCAGTCAAAGGAAATTATTTGGGGGCTTTAAGATTTAATGACCACCTTCCTGGGATTCAGACTTGCAAGGAACCTGTAGACCCCCTTTTTTGTCATTTTGGAATGAGATATGTACCCAATGCCCATGACCCTATTGTATCCTGGAGGTAACTGATTTTTTTATTTTACAGGCTCCTACATGAAAGAGACTAGCTTTACCTCAGATAAGACCTTGGACTTTGAACTTTTGAGTTAATGCTGGCATGAGTTATGACTTTGGGGATGGTTGGGAAGTCATAATTTTATTTTGCAATGTGAGAAGAACCTGAGATCTGGAAGGGAGGGACCAGGGGCAGAATGATATGGTTTGGCTCTGTGTCCCTGCCCAAATTTCATGTTGAATTGTAATCCCTAGTGTTGGAGGTGGAGCCTAGTGGGAGATTATCATGGGGGTGGTTTCTCTTGAATGCTTTAACACCATCCCCTTGATGCTGTCCTTGTAATAATGAAAATAAATTCCCAGAGGTCTGGTTGTTTAAAAGCATATATGATATGGTTTGGATATATGTCCCCACCTGAATCTCATATCTAATTGTAATCCCCAATGTTGGAGGTCGGGCCTGGTGGGAGGTGATTGGATCATGAGGGCAGCTTTCTCCTAAATGGTTTAGCACCTTCCCTCTTTGTACGGTCCTCATGATAATGAATGAGTTCTTTTGATACCTGGTTGTTTAAAAGTGTGTAGCACCTCCCAGCCTACTCTCTCCCTCCTGCTATACCAGTGTGAAGTGGTGGCTCCCCCTTCTCCTTTTGCCATAATTGTAAGCTTCCTGAGACCTCATCAGAAGCCAAGTGGATGCCTAGCACCATGCTCCCTGTACAGCCTAGAGAACTGTGAGACAATTAAACTTCTTTTTTCTTTTTTTAATAACTTTCCCAGCCTCACCAGGCACGGTGACTCATGCCTGTAATTCCAGCACTTTGGGAAGCCAAGCAGGCAGATCACCTTAAGTCAGGAGTTCAAGGCCAGCCTGACCAACATGGAGAAACCCTGTCTTTACTAAAAGTACAAAATTAGCCGGGCGTAGTGGTGCATGCCTGTAATCCCAGCTACTTGGGAGGCTGAGGCAGGAGAATCACTTGAACCCAGGAGGCGGAGGTTGCAGTGAGCTGAGATCGTGCCATTGCACTGCAGCCTGGACAAGAAGAGCAAAACTCCATCTCAAAAAAAAAAAAAAAATTACCCAGCCTCAGGTATTTCTTTGTAGCAGTGCAAGCATGGCCTAATACATATGTGGAATAGAAAAATGTCTAACTCATGGAAGCAGAGAATACAATTGTGATTTCAGGGACTAAGAATTGGGGGAAATGGAAATATGTTCATCAATAAGAACAAACTTTTAGTTAAGGAGCATAATTTCTAAAAATCTATTATACAGCATGGTGAATATAGTTAATAATAGTAAACCATATACTTGAATTTAGCCAAGAGAGTAGATTTCAAGTGTATTCCTCACAAAATAATAAGTATGTGAAGTGATGTATATGCTAAATCACTTAATTTAGCTATTCCATAATGCATATATATATAAAAACATCATGTTATATATCATAAATATACACAGTTGTTACTTGTCAATTTAATTAATGTTTTAATGAAGAAGAAAAATATAAGTTCATGAAACCTAAAATTTGAAATCAGGTAAAAATATTTACTTTCACAATGAATTATGAAAGCTTCTTTAAAACATTATTGCATGTTAAAAATAATCTGAATATGATGTAGGTGGGCATATCTAAATTCATAGACATTGATATTACAAGAAAGAACTATCTAATAGGCAAAGCTTTCACAAGATTGTTACATGATTTGAGATATCTCTCTTCTGAAAATATTTGGCAGAAACCCTTGGTTTGTATGCAATAGCATTCCCCAAATTTTTGTTTCTCACCACGTCACAAAATAAAAGCAAGTAAAATCAAAGCTTGCTTCTAGTACCTAGAGTGTCTATTGTACACTTATGGCCAATGAGATGTGAGGGAAAATCTATAAAATGTGGGGAGGGGGTGTAAAAAATAAAGAATATGTAAAGAGAATACATCTCTCTTGCTCTTTCTTTCACTTTCTCATTCTCTATCTCTATATCCTTCCACTTACTCTCTTCCCCTTTTCCCTGAATTTCCCACTACTTTCTGCCATTGCATACAGTGAAGTATGTGTGATGTCTAGACATCCAGTGGCCACTAGAGCAAATATTAGATCAAAGTTGAAATGTTCAGAGAGAGACTGAACAAGCAATCTTCTATTTTAAATTTTTTGTAGGATTAGATAAGGAATATTTCATATTGACCTACTATGGTTCCTCAGATATCAGATACTTTGTTAATTGCAGCCATATCCAGTCCTAATATGTACATAATTAAACAAATATTGGATACCGATCTGACTTATTTTTGTTTTTAGTGAAAAAAATAATCCCACTGCAGTGTCTTTTATGATAGATGTTGCATCCAAAGCTTCCCCTAGATTGGGAATTCACCATATATCTATATAGCTATATCAATTATTATATAGAAATATGTATATATCAACTACTATATATATATATACATACACCAAAAAACACATACACACACTATATTTCCTATAAGGTGAAATTCTGTGAAAGTAGGCAATGATAAATTATTCAAATTAATTATTTTCAAATAGTGCCAGATTGTCATATTAAGTAACTATTTCATATAATTGAAAAATTCCTCAGAAAAATACAATTTTAAAAACTATAATAAATAAAAAAACTTTTCACATTGACCTTGTAACATTGTTAAAATATAAACAGTTACATAGATTATAAAAGTAGAGCACAGTAGAAAGTTCTAAGGTATTGACTACAGATATTAGTCAAATGAATGTTCATTTCAATTTGCCTACATTTTCTCAAATTCTTAGCTTTACGAAACTTTCAAAGAAATGTTTTCACTTCTAGCACCGTACCCCCAATTAATTGTGTAATTCCAGAGAATAACCTGATAATTATATGTTTTGTGAAGCTTGGTATTGTTTAATCCTTTTGCTAGCTGACTAACAGAAGTTTATACAATGAGAAGTATAGACCATTAAAAAAAAGCTTTTCTGTTTATCCCACTTAACATTTTATTTTTGGCTGAGTGTGGTGGCTTACGCCTTTGAGAAGCTGAGGTGGGTGGATCACGAGGTCATGAGTTCGGGACCAGCCTGACCATCACGGTGAAATGCTGTCTCTACTCAAAATACAAAAATTAGCTGGGCATGGTGTCTGCGCCTGTAATCCCAGCTACTCAGGAGGCTGAGGCAGGAGAATAGCTTGAACCCAGGAGGCAGAGGTTGCAGTGAGCCGAGATCTAGAGATTGCACCACTGCACCCCAGCCTGGGCGACAGAGCAGTACTCTGTCTCAAAAAATAATAATAATAATAATTTTTGATTGATGTTTACATTGATTAATAGATGACACGTTAGCTGACATACTTCAATTATGTGTAGGTAACTAGTAAAATTATTTTATTTAAGAGAGTTAATAGTATTTTACCATACACATGCCCACTAGAACATGCACAGAGCATTTCATGCATGAGTCATTGATATCTCTAAAATAATATTTACTGCCTAAAGTTGAAAAAAGTAGCATTTTTCAAAGCATAAAAAGAGACAGATATATCATATGGAGATTTTATTATTTGGTTCATTCTCGCTGACACAGATCATGCAAAGAGGGATAATGTATTATCAGGTGATTATGGAAAAGTCCAAGTGGAAAAAAGCGTCTGGCTATATGTATGCAGACCCTACTTTCAATAGCTAGATGCTCATTTTGTAATGCAATTAGATTTGAGCAAAAATATAAGAAGCTCACACATTCTCCTTTCAGAATTTCATATTTTTATATTAGAAAATAGAACAATTTGTGCTACAATATCCCCTAGGTTTCAGGAAACCAGAGACTCACTTAACATATTATGTCTATACCTGTCCAATTTATTTTAAAGCTCCCAATTGTCTTAGGGGAATACCCGGTCAAAATATAAATAGAATTGTGAAGCAATCTCATTTCTTTGTACCTTGTAGGCCTAGAATATGTCACCTTAGTTATACAGTAAGTATACCAAACCAATATTCAAAATTAGGATATCTGTTGACTTTATAGCTGCAACACAAATTCTATATACAGATTTCAGTGAATCAATAATTAGCACAAGTGCAATAAATGAGCAAGGCCCAGTGGAGAACCTGAAAGAAAAAAGGGTAGATTATAACTTATTTGAACTGACATCACAAGATAGATAAAGCAAAATCGCATCTTTCAGAGTAGAAATGGACTATGAATCATATGGAAGGATTTCATTTTCAGCTTTCTCACAAACTAGCTATGTGAAAGTAAACAGGTAAATTGACCTCTTCAGGCCTCATTTTCCTCTGATCTAATGAGATTGAGCAAGAGGCTACAAACTCTAAGACTATGAAGCCATAACATGAATTCCAATGACAAGCTATGAGAGGCAGTTTGTGGAAAGCATTAAAAGTGCACTAAAAAAGTTCAGGAGAAGAATCTCGTGGACATTAAGGAAAGCGATGACCATAGCTCCAGGACAAAAGGATCCCTGATATTTTCCAAAGGTTGTCTTTGGAGCAGAGTAGAGAAATCAGGCTAACTAATAGTATCAGAGTTGGAAATGAGGAAGGAGCAAGGCATTTCGGGAAACAAGAGTAAAAAAAGTTAGAAGAGCAAGATACATATTTAGTGGTTAATACACAGAACATTTTAAGAGAAAGAACTTTATCAGGGAAAGCAGGGGGGATAAAGATGGATACATATACTGGAGAAAATAGTATATGGGAGGCCTTCAATGGCATGGTAAATCAGCATTTTTAGAAACATTCACACTTTCTTGTTTCCAATTCATAGCTGAGAAAGTAATGTACTTTTTACTTTATTTTTTAAGGGCAAGATATTTCTTAAAAATACTATGTGCCTCTAAATGTTGTTTAAAATAATAAGACTCCTCATTGTCACAGGAGAGTATGTGAGAAAAATATTGGTTTTATTGTGACCATATCCACAATTAATCTGGATGCAGGGATTATTAGTATTATTCCTTAAATGACACTCAAGAAGAGTCCAATAATTAAAACTTACATCTCCTAGTAACCACATTTAACAGTACCCATTTTTTTTCTAAACAAAATCTGTATAAGTTTCCTTTTTCAAGAAATGTCTTTAAAATGTCAGGGGCTTTATTAAAGTCAGAGACTATGATATGATAAATTTCATAGATCATAAATTAATTTTCTCTCATTTACTCTTATGTTCAATTTATGTAGATGACAAGTACACTAGAAATAGATGGCTATTTTTCAGTTTTCTCAATGTTGAAAACCTCAGTTTGGAATCTGGGAAAAAATGAACAAAAACTTTCATATTTTCACCTCCTGCTACCTATAAAAAATCAGAAAAATTTAACATTAACTGATAATTTAGATAATGTGTGAGGCAGGCTAGGATTCTGCTCAGTCTGCTGTGAATTTTTAAGTCTGCAGTGATAACAATATTTTGTCATAAAAAAGAAGCAGAAGAGATTAGGAAACACAGAGACAGCTGATAAAATGGATTACATGGATACAGCTTACATGTAATATTAACTTTTCTGTTCATATTGCACCCTATGCTTTTTGATTAGAGCTTTTAATACTAGTGATATAATGGGAAAGGGTGCTGAAATTAAAGATACATACACCCATGCATAAAACAAATAACTGGCATAATAATTATAAAATGATATTTTATATCCCTTATCATTAAAATATATATGGATACATTTATAGTTAATGGTAATGGCAATTTTGTATAAATATGAACTCAAAATAACTAAATTATTTATTTATGTATTTATTTCGAGACAGAGTCTCACTCTGTCACCCAGGCTGGAGGGCAGTGGCATGATCTCAGCTCACTGCAACCTCTGCCGCCCAGGTTCAAGCGATTCTCCTGCCTCAGTCTCCCACGTAGCTGAGATTACAGGTGCCCGCCACCATGCCCAGCTAATTTTTTGTATTTTAAGTAGATGTGGGTTTTCCCCATGTTGGTCAGGCTGGTCTGGAACTCCTGACCTCAAGAGACCCACCTGCCTCAGCCTCCTAAAGTGGTGGGATTACAGGTGTGAGCCACTGCGCCCAGCCTTGAAATAATTAAATACTTTAAAAAAGTATTTCTTCAAGCTCTACTTGGGTCGCTAAAAAAAAATGATAATTTAGTCATAACTTTGAGATCTTATGACTAGAACTCATGGGGACAGGACACTACAAAGACAGTAAAAATGGATGAGAGTGTAGAGAAAGGATCTCAGCTGGCATATGGACATTCCATTACTTATCAAAACGGACATAAGAAATTGGATGAAGTTGGTCAGGCGTGGTGGCTCACACCTGTAATCCCAGCACATTGGGAGGAAGAGGTGGGTGGATCACAAGGTCAGGAGTTCGAGACCAGCCTGGCCAACACGGTGAAACCCTGTCTCTACTAAAAAAAAACCCAAAAAACAAAAATTAGCTGGGCATGGTGGCGCATGCCTGTAATCCCAGCTACTCAGGAGGCTTAGGCAGGAGAATCACTTGAACTCGGGAGGTGGAGGTTGCGGTGAGCCGAGATCACACTATTGCACTCCAGCCTGGTGACAGGGTGAGACTCTGTCAAAAATAAATAAATAAATAAATAAATAGGACAAAGTCTGTACTAGGGAGGTTTAATATGACAGATGAGACAGAGGAGTGAAAATCTGGATTGTGGAGGAATATGGAAAATTAGCCAACTACCTGCCTATTCACTTTGTACTCTAAGTAAGCTAAGGGGTTTGGGTGGAACTGCAGGTGACATTTCAGGAGAAGGCTTAGCATGATATGAAGATTTCAGCCCTCATACTCACCCTCTTTACCCCACTAAAATGAAATTTGGGTAGAATTTCCCCCTCCAGAGTAGACAGTGAAATACAGCAAAGAAACTAGGCTAAAGTTCAGTTTTATACGACACTTCAATTCAGCAAGGGTATAGTAGAGTTACGCTGAAATTCTATGGACATGTAAGGGCAGGAACCTTAATCCTGGCATTCTGAACACTGGGAAATTTACAAGGCCTACTCAAGGACAACTGAGAAGCTCACACATTTTTCAGCCTGTTACCTGAAATGGCACAGGAAATTGGTACGGTTTAGTGTATCTTTGAAAGACAATAATGAACCCATCTTTAAAGGGCTGAGCTAAAATGTCTGTCCCACATTCAAATTTTAGAAAGTAAAACAGGTTTATTCCACGAATTTTGAATTGAATGTAATTTCACAGATATTCAGTTATTTTTATTTCTTTTCTGGGCTTACCCATCCACCATACAAATACACAATAATGTTTATGATTCTGTTGGTATTCGCGCTCCTTTGATGACCTCCTAACTTCACCTCCTGTTTGCTTCCCTGCAGAGGGCAGGAGCATGACAACAAAGAAAGAAAACAGACTTCAGTGTTAGATAGATTTTGGGTTTGACTTTCAGCTTGGTATTCACAAGATGTGAAACATTATGGAAAGTTAAGAACTAGGCAGTGTTTATTGAGAACTGCGCCTCGCATTGTCCCAGGTGGTTTATAGAAACTAAATTTACCCTAACAACATTAAAAGGTAGGTGCTATTGTTTCTGAAAAAGACTTGGTCACAGAAAAACATTAAGTAATTTGAACAAAGTTAAGCAGCTAGAAAGTGGCAGAGTCAAAATAAAACACAGGCCTTTTAAATCTACAGCACCCTTTTTATCACTGACCTTTATTCATTAAGCAATCTGTGTCTCAGATTCTTACATACACAATGAAGACAATGATGATTACCTCCTCAAATATTATATGGAATAAATAATATAATGTGCATAAAAATTACTGGCATGTGTATATGTGCCACATTTTCTTAATCCAGTCTATCATTGTTGGACATTTGGGTTGGTTCCAAGTCTTTGCTATTGTGAATAGTGCCGCAATAAACATAAGAAAATGTGGCACATATGCACCATGGAATACTATACAGCCATAAAAAAGGATGAGTTCATGTACTTTGTAGGGACATGGATGAAGCTGGAAACCATCATTCCTGGCAAACTATCACAAAGACAAAAAACCAAACACCACATGTTCTCATTCATAGGTGGGAACTGAACAATGAGAACACATGGACACAGGAAGGGGAACATCACACACTGGGGCCTATTGTGGGGTTGGGGGAGGGGGGAGGGATAGCATTAGGAGATATACCTAATGTTAAATGACCAGTTAATGGGTGCAGCACACCAACATGGCACATGTGTATATAAGTAACAAACCTGCACGTTGTGCACATGTACCCTAAAACTTAAAGTATAATAAAAAAAAGAAAAAAAATTACTGGCATGTGAAAGACACTCGAAATATTAATTCATTCTCAATTCTTTCTACCAATCATAAAATATCTAGAAATAAATAAAAAATAGATTAAGTAATCTGCTATTCAAAGGTATCCAAGAGTACCTTTAAGAGAAGTTCCTTTTTTTTGAAAAAGAAGAAGAAAGCTATGCTATGATAGTATTTGTAAGTTTGTATCCTTATATATTTCATTTTCTTACTGTTTGGTTAAAATTAGCATTCAAATCCTGAGGGTGCTGTTCTTTTACTATTTCCTAAGTCTTGCAACATGGAATATTGTTTCAACTGTCCATAGTATTTGTATCTTGTTGCAAATTATATACTTTAAAACTTTTTTATGTGCCCTAGGTTCTGCTATAAGGAAATGTTACCTGTTCTGATTTGGCAAAGACTATTGAAATAATGATATTACTTATGCTACAATTATAAAATTGCTCATTTGGGGCCTTTCTTAAAATTTGATATTATTATTGATTGAGGGTACTCCATTGTGATTTCAAAATGCACTTGAAATCTCATTTTATGGGTATGTAATTTTCTTACCTTTTTCCTTCTAGCTATCTGACTGCTTATGTTGCTTCTGATAATGGCAGGTTTGGGTGCATACTTTGTATTTATTTTTCAACCTATTACTTTAATAGTTTTGCATTTTGTTCCTAGTTGCAATGCTTTCCTATGTGCACTCTTTGTATTGAAACTGAATATTTTTGACATAGGAATTCCTTTTGTTTATTTTTGATCACATGTCTTAACCTCTCTGCGTATCAGAAACTGCATCTTTTTGTTTTATCAGGTATATTCATCTCTTCAAAGTTAGACTTGATCAGCGATGGTAATTAACATAATTTTTCCACTTCTTAGTCCAATTTTGAGTCATTCATTAAATGTCATATCTGAGATTCTTGCAAATTCAATGTTTAGGTGCAAACATGTACGGAACGGATGGAACAATCATGAAAGATTTTCCAGTTTACGATTCAGCTTTCTATGCCATTATTTCTAATTTTACAAAGTCTCAAACATTTAGGCAAAGAATTAAGATATTGCTGTCTCCGTGAAACTTTCTAAAATAACGGTATTTGCCTCATATTATTGTAAATAAAACATTTAAGACCCTCTGTTGTGTCGCCATTTTGTGAAACTGCATTATCTCTCCAGAAAGTATTTGTATAGAAAGGCAGAACATTCTCTAATAGCTTCAGACCATTTGTTTAGCTCTCTCTGAAGAGTGACAGTCTCTTTTCTGCTTAGAACAAGTCCCCATCCACATTATTCCAACAGGTGCATTAGTGCTGGAAGATTGTCAGGTGGATAATGAGAATTCAGTGACTTGAGAAGGCATGCCATATTTCCGAAAATGATGGAAAGTCATTTTCCTCCCCTTTCCCAGAGTGAATATCTTATTTTCCTGCACACTTCTGGCATCACATTAGTCACACGTTGCTTGATGTGGTCAAATTCATCAAATGAACGATTTTCATCAATTATGTGACAGTTTATATTGTCCAAACTTGTCATGAGCCCCACTGATTTTTCAGCATGTTTCCACAATGCATCCAATGCCCTTAATCCACAACTGCAACTCAGCGAGACGTGCAGGAGTCATGATGGAAACATTGATACCTAGAAAAGCTTTCTCCCACTTTGTTCCATCAGACGAACTCCTGTTCATTCTTTCAGATTTTAACACAGGGGGTCAGCCCAATCAGGAAGCTTCACTCGATTTCTCTATCCATGTCCACCCACACTCTCGGGCTGAGGATAGCTCTTTTTTTAAAAAAACAATTTACCCCTTGAAAGCACTCTGTTTACTCACCTATCATAGCACTTCACACAGTTTGATAACTTGTCTATTTTCCAAAGTAAATTGCAAACTCAATGAGAACTTTGGTTCTATATAAAAAAGAAAATCATGAGATGTCTGAAGGCGTGACATATTTCAAGCTATATTTTATTACATTGAGGACTTCTTTGAATCCATTCTGTTGGTTTCTGGGGTGCCTGCTTGCAGTGGTAAACCAGCAAGTTGTTTAATACATTAACTAAGGAAGGTGCTCATCTTTTACTTACTATTTTTCATTTAGTGTTTCTCTTTATCTTTTAGGATAACTTACCTAACTTCCAACTTTTCTATTGAGTACTTCGTTTCTGTCTTGAATGAGGTGCTTTGTATCCTCTGATGATTCCTTTTATTCTAAAATTATGTTCCCATTTTTTCTGTGTCATACTTTTTCTTATCTCTTTGGCTGAATGTTGAGATTGAAGCAGGAGGATTGTCAGCTGTATGAGGAATGGTATCAATGAAATAAATAGGAAGCAATCTATTAAATGTTATGATCAACAATATGAAACTGTTTAGAGATGTAGTGAAGAGTTTAGAGACAATTTGCTGATGAGATCTAAAAAAAATGTGAGAATAACAAAACTAAAATATTAAATAAGTGGAGACTTAAGCAAATGACATACTCAGAATGTATTATGCAGCTCACTTGTAAATGCTTGCTTTAATAAATATAACACAATATATAATACATTCTATAATTTTAAAAATTACTGAATTTTGTACCAAAATATTAATGTGTAATATTAGCATATGGGAATGATTGAGAGTATAGATATAAATACAAAAGTATTAATAGAAGAACTAAATTATAAAAAGTAAATAAAGTAAAAAAATATAATTTTTTAAAATCAATAAATATATTTTAAGTATCATATTTGAAATAAAATTATCAATATCAGAAAATAATACTTAAAACTTTTTTTAATTATTGAGAGAGGATGTCTTCATAAATCAGAGAACTGGAAAGGAAGGAGAGGTGCTTGAAGTTTTGTCAAAATACTTGCAGTGCTAGATGAATATTAATAGAACAATTTGTATTATTTTATAGCAATTGACTTTTTTTTTAATGTTCCAGGACACATGTGCAGAATGTACAGGATTGTTACATAAGTAAACATGTGCCATGATGGTTTGCTGCATCTATCAACCCATCAACTAGGTATTAAGACCGGCATGCATTAGCTCTTTTCCCCAATGTTCTTCCCCACCCTGCCCTCCCCGACAGGCCCCAGTGTGTGTTGTTCCCCTCCCTGTGTCCATGTGTTCTCATCCTTCAGCTCCTACTTCTAAGTGAAAGCATGTGGTGTCTGCTTTTCTGTTCCTGCATTAGTTTGCTGAGAACAATGGCTTCCAGCTTCACCCATGTCCCTGCAAGGGACATGATCTCATTCCTTTTTATGGCTGCATAGTATTCCATGGTGTATATATACCACATTTTCTTTATACAGTTTACCATTGATGGGCATTTGGGTTGATTCCATGTCTTTGCTATTGTGAATAGTGCTGCAGTGAACATATGTGTGCAAGTAGCTTTGTAATAGAATGATTTATATTCCTTTGGGTATATACCCAGTAATGAGATTGCTGAAAAATTGACTTTTAATTAAAAGTAGGCATCTATTGTCTCTTTCAGACAATATTATTGTCTAAGATTTTACATTTTAGTTCAAAATATTAATTTTATAGTAAACTAAGTTATTTTGGAGGTATACAGTTTTTAAGGTTTATACATCTAATTTTTGGAATCTAATATGTGCATATAATCTATTATGTTCTAGTAAATAGAAAACTAGAAGATAAGTAAGAAATAAAACTTTTCTCCCTGTCCCCTCTTATCTAGCAGGATTGCATATATGCATGTGTGTATGTTGAGTGTGTTTTGTGTTAGTGGAATAGGATGAGCATTTAAATGTCTAACCAAATAAAAAATAGAAATGAACAAACTATATCATAAATACACAGCAATTAAAAAATACCTTTAGTGCCTATGAAGGCAAAAACAGTTTTTTGTTTCTTCCTTTGTGCTCAATGCAACTGAAATTTTTTGATTACTTTTTTCTAATTACATGTCACATGACTCCCTTGTTATCCTTACAACCACTAATGCCTCCTCAGGTGAGGCAGATACAAGCCATTGAACCAGCTTCTATCCTTCAAGGAATGTATGATATTTGCAAAGAAGTTAGTAATATCATGTCATTCAATTTCCCTGTCATTTGTTTATGGCTGAGTTAAAATGTGTACTTCTTGCAGCTTAAGGAAGTGTTTTGGATTCACTGACTTTTTTTTTTTTTTTTTTTTTTTTTTTGAGAGGGAGTCTCCCTGTCTCCCAGGCTGGAGTGCAGTGGCGCGATTTCCGCTCCCTGCAAGCTCCGCCTCCCGGGTTGACGCCATTCTCCTGCCTCAGCCTCCCGAGTAGCTGTAGCTGGGACTACAGGCGCCCGCCCCCACGCCCGGCTAATTTTTTGTATTTTTAGTGGACACGGGGTTTCACCGTGTTAGCCAGGATGGTCTCTATCTCCTGACCTCGTGACCCGCCCGCCTCGGCCTCCCAAAGTGCTGGGATTACAGGCGTGAGCCACGGCGCCCGGCCTGACATTTCTAATAGTGCATGTATTAAGATGAAGAAGGAGGAGGATTGGAGAACTGAGTAAAGGAAGAGGAGGACAAAGAAAGAAAAAGAAACCGAGGGACCATTTTAAATAAAAGATAAATCAAGAGAAAACTGTCTTACCAGATTGCATTCCCCAAAGTGAGGTTAGTGTTTTATTTGAAAGTCATTTGCTGTGTATTTATAAATTTATTGTGATTCTGGATGCTTGAAGTTCTTCCACAATATCTTTCTTGTCTTCTTCTGGCCACTTCTCGTTCCTCTTCTCACTCCCCTCCTTTGCTCTCTCATTCTCCTCCTCTACATGTCCTCCTTACCATTATTTTTCCCGCTTTCTCTTTGTTTTTCTATCCCCTCCTCTCTTCCTTCCTTTGTAACCCCATGAACATTTCCACCAGTCAATGATGCTTCCAGACATTATAACAGCAAGAGCACCAGGAATTGTTCAGTTTATGTTGAGGCAGCCTGCTAAATTGCAACTCTGTGAGAGAGCTTCTTCCCAGAGAGCTAGTGCGAGACATTATATCCAAATGCTACACACCTGCCATGCTCCTTAGACTAAATGAAGATAATCCTTCAAATGACAGCCTGTTGATAAGTATTCCCAGGTCCAAAATGCAACCCAGATTCTAATTAACCTGATTAAACCTGTTGTGTATGACTCATTTTTTTCTTCCTTTGATCAAGTTGTCATTATCTATTTGGAAATTCATCTTTTTTCATGTTATTTACTAGCCAGGATTTGTCACAAATAGATAGAAGCAACACAAAGCATCTACTTTTATGTTTCTATAACCTTCCCTGGTGCCATTACTCTTTTTACATGTCAAAAGCAATGACATCCTCAACAAGCTTGAGATCTAAGAGTATAATTATGACTTACCAGTGTCTAAAATTATTTGTGTAGAATGTGTGGAGATGCATGGTGTTCAGACAGCCAGGATTAAAGAGAGCACTCTCTGACTAATAAACATATTTTGCATATTTTTTTTCATATGGGTGAGCAGAAAAAGTTGATCTCATGGAGGTAGATAATAGAATTGTAGTTACCAGTGCCTGGGAAGGTTGGAGAGGGGATAAAGAGAGGTTAGTTAATGGGTACAAACATACATTTACAAAGAAAGAATAAGTCATAGCTTTCGATAGCAGAGTAGACTGATTATAGTTAACAATATATTGTATATTTCATAATAGTTAGAAGAAAAGATTTGAAATGTTCCCTTACAAAGAAATGATAGGTATTTGAGACAATACATATCAAAATACTCTGGTTTGATCATTACACATTGTATGCAGCTATCAGAATAACATATGTACCCCATAAATATGTATGATTATGTATTAATTAAAAAATTCAAAAAATAAAAATACAAGTTGTCAAATTGTATAATTCACCCTTGTAAAATAAGTAAAAAGTGAAAATTAAAAGCCAAAACAATAATTCACTCTTAATCTTGGCCATTCTGCAGAGTATGCTCATAGAAGAGATGACCTACACAGAAGTGCAAACACAAAGCCTTGGCCATTTGTGCTGCTTTAAATATTAGTTGCGGAAACTTAGCTGCCATGTTTTTACTGATGTTCAACATGCAAGTCATTTATTATTGCCTTAGGTATTTCAACAATGAAGAGTAGAAAAACTAATACAAGGTTTAGACTTTTGCTTTCACAGTAGCTTCAACCTTGGTGATCAAAACATACTTTTATTGTGTTTTTTTTTTTTTTTGCCTGTTATTTCTTTTTGACAGGGGATCAGATACACAGAACTCAGTTATCCTTTGGTAATAATGCAGTATCATAATTAAATTTTGCATTTATCTTTTTATTTTTATGTTTAGATTTTCAAATGTTTATGTATTAAATATATATTTATTCACATAATTATTTTAAATATTATAATGAGTAGTGTTGAAATTATTATTCCTCAAACTAACCCATTATAAATAACTTGCATCTAGACATGTATATCTCGATTTTCTTATCTGCCTTCCTCCACCAAGTGGTAACATGAGTTCCTCATTTATTTATCATTCTCTTACTGGTTAATGTATTTTTACCACACACATATATTTCTTGGATCTGCTTTAAAAATATTTATGTACTCTTATGTGATTTGCTTGCTTGATGGCCTATCATATGGTCTATCTTGGAGAAAGTTCCATGCACTGTTGAATAGAATGTGTATTCTGCAGTTGTTGAATGAGATGTTCTCTATAAATCTATTAAGTCCATTTGTTCGAAGGTATAGTTTAAATTCATTGTCTTTTCGACTTTCTGTCTTGATGAGCTGTCTAGTGCTGTCAGTGGAGTATTGATGTCCCCGACTATTATTGTGTTGCTGTCTATCTCATTTCTTAGGTCTATTAGTAATTGTTTTATAAATTTGGGAGCACCAGTGTTAGGTGCATATATGTTTAGGATTGTGATATTTTCCTGTTGGACAAGGCCTTTTATATATAAAGAGGGACATTAAATAAATAATTTTTTTTTATATAAAGAGGGACCTTATTTATATGTCCCTCTTTGTCTCTTTTAACGGCTGTTGCTTTAAAGTTTGTTTTGTCTGACATGAGAATAGCTACTCCTGCTTGCTTTTGGTGACCGTTTGCATTTAGGCAATTTACATTCAATATTAGTAGTGCGATGTGAGGTATGATTCCATTCATTGTGCTATTTGTTGCCTGTATACCTTGGTTTTTCTTTAATGCACTTTTGATTAATTGAAGTTTTAAAGTTTGTTTTTAAAACTATGCCAACATTTTCTTCCTGTGTTTAGCTTTTTTTTCTGCCTTGATTAAGAAATCCTATTTACAAAAACATAAAAATATATTTTTAAAAAAATTAGCCATTCCTCATATACAGTATTGGTTTTTAATAGGGTCATATATGCAATTCATGGGGGAAGGAAAGTCTTTTCAATGAATATAATTGACACAATGCAATATTATAAAAAATGAACCCCTATTTTCCTATCTTACATTTTAAGAGAGTTATTTTGAGATTCATTATGGACATAAACATAAAAGCTAAAGCTATGTGGCTTCTAGCAGCAAACAGTATAATAGCACTACAATTTTAGGGTAAGCAAAAATTTCTTAAAGAAACCACAAAAAGCATTAACCAAAGGAAAAAATGTCAAAACAATAATGATAAAATTATCATGATTAAATATTATAATTATAATAATTAGAAAAGATGAGGACACATAAACAGTGGTGACTTTAATTTTGTTAATGTAGTTTTCCAAGTAGCAAACTGAACAGCTAGGCAATTGGCAGTACTCCAAGATTCAGTAAAAATATAGTAAAATTCATCAAGGGGAGTGTTGGCCAGTGCCATAAGGACAACTTAAGAGTTCTGCCCAATGAGCAGAGCAACAATGTCCATTATTTTCAATTCTGCATAGCTGGTGCTGGGTTTGAACAGTTGCGACAGCCTAGTGGATACCATTGCATTTCAGTTTAGATAAACCATCAGTAAAACAGGACTAGGCATTTAGGAAAATCTGGCCAGCTATGCTCTCAAATATGCCATTTTCAGTATACAAGTGCATTTCGATGGGCCCTTCCCATTTTGATAGTCAATAAGTCTGAGTTGAGCCACCCCAAAATGGGAATATCAGGCCAGAGGCACGGGCCCTCTTGGGACAGACATTCCTTCTAACAAGAGCACAGTAACTATCTAATAACTGTTTTCTGGGGATGTACCTTGTAGCCATGTCATGAAGGGAATGAGTCAAAAGCTCACGGTGGAGACAAGGCAGGATAGAAGCTGACATCCATTGCCTGAGGCTCCACATCAGTCATGAAAACATATTACTCGAAGTAGTAATTGGGGTTGTGGGGATCCAAAGATAAAAAGCATGCTGCAGTTCATTAAGCAGTTTACAATGTAACCCGTGATTTTGTCTCCAATCAAAGGATGCTAATTTGCAGTTTAGCCAATATGACAGACCAAATATTATAGAATGCCCAAGTGAGTCACAAACTGTCTCCAGAACCTAAAAGTGTTAACAAAGTGCTGGGTCTCCTTTTGGTAGTGTTGTGGGAACAGGATAGAGCAATTTTCTTTGAATGCCAGAGGAACTAACAGTTTTGAAGCCATCCACATAGTCCCAAGAAAATTTACTTGGTGAGTAGACTCCTGAAAGTTGTCAGGGTTTATTAACCACTCCTACTGATGGAGGAAATATATCACCACAGTCGGGACCTTTGAGAATGAGACTGCCAACTTGTCAACCAACAGGACATCATTTATACTGTGTAGTTGAAAATTTTGGGCATCATAACTATAGACATTCATGCCAAATCCTGACCCAGCCACAGGTGGCAAATGGCATGAGTTTAGATACCTCTGTGAGAATATTTCAAATGTATATTAGAGGCTTTGTCAAATGAATGCAAATTGGTCTTGGTTCTTAGGTGCCTTTGGGATAGAAAAGAAAGAGCTGACAATGTCTGAAACAGCATACAAAATGCTACCAGTTTGTGCAACAAATTCAGTTATATTGCAGTATCTTCACAGTCTCAATATTTGTAACAACTAGTACTATGGGTGCAAAAACTGAATTCAATTAGTTTTGTACTGTGAAACTCCAGCTCCCTTCGTCTTCACAACTGACCATATATGGTTGTATTGAGATATTGCATTTCATACTCTCTGTGATGTGGTTAAGTTCCTAAGCAAGGCTATGATTTCCCATTCTCTTCTTAAGATACTATGTTGTTTCTATTGGACCTCCTCCATGAGGACAGTGAGACAGGTTGAGGAGTGACTTACGTGTTTTATCAGCAGTTCCCTACATGCCATGGTCACTGAGTAAACAAATTGCTCTTTTACCCATAAGCATTTGTATTAGTCTGTTTTCATGCTGCTGTAAAGGACTGCCCAAGACTGGGTAATTTATAAAGAAAAGAGGTTTAATTGATTCACAGTTCTGCATGGCTGGGGAGGCCTCAGGAAAACGGGGAAAAGCCCCTTATAAGACCATCAGATCTCCTGAGACTTTTTCACTACCACGAGAACAGTATGCAGGAAACCACCCCCATGATTCAATTATTTCTACCTTGCCCAGCCCTTGACACATGGGGATTATGACAATTCAAGGTGAGATTTGGGTGGGGACACAGCCAAACCATATCAGCATTCATAGTACAATCACGCAAAACATCGACAGAAATAGTATGTGGGAAGTGGAATCACGGATAACATAAAACTGGCGCATTTGCTAGTTGGTCACCTTATCAGCTTTATAAACCTAGCAATCTAGGGCAGTATAAGCTTGCATACTAGATTTATTGTTTTCTCAAAATGCTTTTTTTTTTGTTTTCTCTCAGGGAGACAATTCTCTTTGAGTGGGTCAAAGCTTCCTTATGGCACCCAGGACCCACTGCAAAAACAAAGCACAATAACAGAAAAACAAAAACATAACACTGCAACCTTTTAGTTTCTTGTCCAAATGCATCTCAGGTTGGCATGATAGATTGCAAAAGAGGCTGAGTTCTTACTATTCTTTCTTATCAAGCATCATATACTTCCATCTCTTCATCTTCAAGCAACCTGACAAAAAATTAACAATTGGGGCCCAATTTATGTTCATTGCAATTGTGAAAAATGCTGTCACAATGTAGCTGTGTGTTTTTGTAAATATGGTCTAAAATGTGGAGGGGGATGTAGAAGTATCTGCCAATCTAATCAAATCTTTGTCCTAATTATAATAATGAGATAAACCCAAGGATGATTACCAGATCAGTGAGGAAATCTCCCTGCCCAAAGTAGAGTTAGCACAGTCAGGGCACCATTTAGACAATTGTCTTCAGACCTCCTTTCTGGTACTGAGCTGCAAGCACCTCACTAGTGTCTCCTTGTAAACACATTTCTAACCATACGATTTGATCAACATGTTGCTGGTATTCTGGTGCACTTCTCTGAAATCACATAAAAGAATCTAGGCCTTCATCTTTCCTTTTCTAGCATTCTGTGTGTCTGTTAACATCTATCCTTGTTACAAAACTACCAAAAACTGTGAAAGGTTTGATATTTTACTCGACTTGCAAAGTAATAACCAAGCCTGCCATAGTTTTACAGATTCTAGAAAGAAAGCAAAAGATTCCTGGGTCAGAGACAAAGGACAAGTGATTATTCACAGCAAGATCAGCAGCCATGAGAGGCCAGCAGTTGTGCAGAACCGCTGAGCCACACTTTCCACAGGGTGGTGAAAATATGGTCAGCTGATCCTTGTACAGGCAGTGGAATACGTTAGAAGAGAAGAACTTTGAGGTTAGGGAAACTGAATTTTAAATAATGAACAGTTGGTTTGCCCTGGAAGGAAACATTTTTTTAATTATATGGACAGGAAGCAAATCTGCCCTTTGCTCCTGAGGTACACTATCTCTAATTCCCAAGGTTTTTCAATATACATTAAAAAGATAGTCCAGGACAAAAGCAGTCAGTACCTCTGCTCCCAAACATCCCAAAATGTGACAGGCCTGTGGCAAATATTCTCCCAACAAATTGATAAAACTTTTTGAGCATATCTTAAAAAGTTAAACATATACCTTTCCTGTAACCCAGTGATTCTCCTCCTAGGTATTTATCCAAAAGAAATAAAAATAGATGTTTACAAAATGCTTGTACCAAAATGGTTACAGCAGCTTTATTTATTGTTAACCAAAACGGCTCAACAGGAGAATGGATAAAAAAGTTTACAGTAGAATAAAGTTATACAATAGAGTACAGGGCAATAGATGAAACTTAAAAATATTCTTTGGAAGGAAAGAAGAAAGAATGAATATGTACGACTGCATTTATATGTAGTTCTGGAACAGACAAAACTAATCTCTGGTAATAAAAAGGCTGTGTTTGCTGGGTGGTTTAATCTGAGGAAAGGGATTAAGGAACTTTCTGCAGTGATGTATCTGTTAAAACTTATCTAACAATTCACTTAAGATCTGTGAATTTTACTATGTGTGAATTATGCCAAATTAGTTCTTGAAATTCAAAGTAATCATTCAAAGTAATTTTTGCATGCAAAAAGTTGGCTAAAATTTATTAAAAATGATATGTAGGCTTGTGTTAGACACTGTGGCAATGCTTTACAAATAACAACTAATTTAACTCTTACAATAATATTACTATTATTATCCCCTTTTAAACATGAGGAAGCTGGAGCACAAAGTGGGCAAATACTTACTCAAGATATCACAGCTAGTAAGTGGCACAGCAGTGATTTGAAACCATTGATGCTAATTATTATTATTCTATGTGGATTTATAATGTCATACAGTTATGGTTAGTGTAACTGTGACGCATTTGAAGGAATTGATAAACACTTATTAACATGAAATAAGTCAATATTTATTACTATGAGTTTCTTTTTGGAAAGTTTTTTTTTTGCCTTAAGTATCTTCCCATATCATCAAGATAAATTGTTTATATCCTCCAGACCTGTCTTATCCAATAACCAGTTACCACTAGTCTCACATGGCTAGGCTATTTAAATTTAAATTTAAAATGAATTAAATTAAAATTCAGTCATTCATTTACACTAGACATTTTCAAAAGCTTAATAGCCATATGTGGCTACTGGCATCCTACTGAACAGTACAGATATAGAATAGTTTCATCATGGCAGAGAGTGCTATTGATAGCAGTAGGTTAGAATCATCAGATTTAAAGTGTGTACTCAGGCCAACAACTTAGGCATTACCTAGGTTTCTGGTAGGTTGTGGATCCCAGAACTACTGAATGAAAATCTGTGTCTTAAAAAGATTCCCAAGTTATTAAAATGCGTATTAATCAATACTTATAATTTGATATCAAAATTCAGTGATTAAATGTGATTCATGAATGTGATGTTAATCTGATTTTGTAATTAAATTCTACTACTGATTAGATGCTAAGTTTCTTATTTTTCTTAGTCTATAATACATTAAACAATCTGATATATATCATGATAACTTGTACATGTAACAAAACTACATTATATGGTTTTACCACAATTTTATGACATGTCCATGAAGAATTTACAATTCAAATCTGTGCTGTAGTTTTATACATGAGAGTAACTATCAGAAATTTGGTTTTATGTGACTGCTAATCCCTGACTCCTGTGAGGATTCAGAATAATAGGATCTGGAAAAGAGCTTCATTTTATATTTGAGACAGCACAAAGAAATCAGATGCAGAAATAACATAGGGGTTAAAATTTGATCTCAGATCTTAGAATGCAAGTTCATAATCATATATGTACTCTAAGGATAGCCATCTCTGTACTTTCATTTACTTTGAAAGAAGCTGTCATTTTTCATGCAATTAATGATACCAAAGCAACAAGCACAAATTCCAAGCATTTTTGTTTTGTTTATGATGATACTGAATTTAGTTGTTTTTGCCTGTATTAACCATTTTATTTTCTAGTATTTTAGAAAGAAGCTTCATCTTTAAAAATCTAAAAAATTTTTGCTGTAGCTTGTAAAAAGAATTATATAGATAGAACTGATATTTTACTTTACAGGATAAACTTTATACCAGTTTTCCAACAAAATGGTCTTGAATTTAGTATAATATAATTCACATTTACTGAAGTATTCTATACTTATATGTTGCATGATATAAGCAATGACTGGTTGATGTAAAGTCATTAAAACATAAAATATTTAATAGTTTATCAATACTTCACAAATTGTTACGTTTTGTTTGCATTGCCCTAAAATCCTCAGCTTATAATAATATACATTTAAATTACCAGAAATAATAAATATTCTACCAAATCTTTCTTCCATGTTGCACTTCAGACATTTTTCAGATGGTGTTTATTAAATTTTCACACACAAATTACCATGTATGATCAACTGTTTTTCTCATCTATAATATTGCATTAACCTGGGCTAGAGCTAGTTGCTGAAGACAATTTTAATTTGATGTTTTGTTTTTTGTGTGTGTGCAAAAGGTAGGTAGAGTATTAGTAGGGAGCTGAGTTATTAATAACCTACTCTGTGACAGGTACCTGTCCTATGTATTAACTCACTAAATATTGTCAAAAACCATGTGAAGTTGTTATAATTATCACCAATTTTAAGATAAGGTGTGGATATTCGAAGTAGCAAAGCTGATGAATAGAATTTTATAACAATTTTTTACTGTGAAATCATCCTCTATTTTCTGTATTTTCCTGCATTTTGTACTTCGCATTTTCAACCACCATTTTACCACATGCCTAGAGAAGGAAAAACATCTCAGAAACTGCATCTTTCAAAAGTAGAGCCAGGGCTAATATGAACATATTCAAATGCACAGCTGCATGTAACTATAGGTTTGTTTAAAATGCTGAGACTATTTCAGATTTTCATTAAATTATCATCATCGTCTTACAGAATAGATGAAGGACTATTGCTTTTAAGGAACTGATCATTTACTAAGTATATTTCATTTGCATTATATAAGTTTCTCTTAATATTCTTAAGTGATCTAAGTAATATGCCTTGAAAACCTATTTAATGTTAGACATTGTACTGAGTAATTTACACATTTTTTCTCAAAATTATCACACCAAGTGTATTAGTCTGTTTTCATGCTGCTGATAAAGACATGCCTGAGGTTGAGTAATTTATAAAGAAAATGAGGTTTAATGGACTCACAGTTCCACGTGGCTGGGGAGGCCTCACAATCATGGCAGAAGGCTAAAGGCATGTCTTACATTGTGGCAGGCAAGAAAGAATGAGAGTCAAGCAAAAGGGGAAACCCCTTATAAAATCATCAGCTCTCATGAGACTTATTCACTATTACCAGAACAGTATGGGGGAAATGGCCCCCATGATTCAACTATCTCCCAACAGGTCCCTCCCACAATATGTGGGAATTATGGGAGCTACAATTCAAAATGAGATTTGGGTGGTGACACAGCCAAACCATATCATCAAGTTATATGAAATTTATTTCATAATCTCATTCTGAAAATGTTTTGCATATGCTTCAAAGAGTTTAAGTAACCTCCTCAAGTTTATACAACTAGTAAGTCAAAGGCCGGTATGCAGTTGTATCCCACTTTCTGTCAACAAAGAAAAGTCAGACTTTACCAAAGTCACAGAAAGCATGTGGCTTCAATGTGAGTACTAGTTGTGTTTTAGTTGATTACCCAAGTGACCTTGATTTTTGCCCTACTTTTATAAACTGGAGTCTGTTTATTTCTGAATTTGCTTCCAGTTAGGCTTCTCATGAATATCAGTGAAGTGGTTGACACTGGGGAGAAAACCTGAGGAATGTCATTACTGTTCTGCTAGTTTCACCATCTATTAACTTTTGTGAAGGAAAGATCCATATAAATAAGGGTATTTGATATAATTGTCATGCTAATATGCTATCCCCACTCATCCTTCTAATTGCTTAAATGATATACATATATATTTGGATCTGATATTTTATTTACTGAGGCTGATTGGTTAGTCTATTAACAGATAAATATTGACAGATGTCTGAGGGAGATAATGAGAAAAGGCATTTCTGAAGTTTCTTGCAATTTCATCTTAACTCATAAAGCCATTTTGTTATTCAGGCTTAACTACTCTACAGAGATAGAAGGGAAAACAAGATGTCTTTTTTATCCATATAATTGCTTTCTTTATTTCTATATAATTACTTTCTTTAAAAATTACTGCTAGAAGAAAAAAGGAGAGAGATTCTAAATTCTTAATAAAACCTTTGCAACATTTCCAACAATTCAAAGTGAAAATTCCTCAAATGTTTAATTCAGGACAATTTTGTAGTAACTTTGAAGGTAATTCACTTTCATTTTAGAATAATTATGAAATAAATACAAATGGACAAAATAACTACAGTTCTACAACTATTACTCAAGGTCATATGTATAACCTTGAACCATAGCAGTGCCTCCCCTCTACCAGTGCCTCCCATTCTACTCATGTCATGCAGCCTCCATACTGTGACAAACAGGATATATATTTTTTGTTTATATTTTCATCTTAAGAGATGAGTACTCTGCCTTGAGTGAGCTCAAATGCATATTATTTCATATATATTTATATGGTCATATGTATGACCTTGAGTAATAGTTGTAGAACCATAGTTATTATGTCTATATATGTTATTGTATTTATTTTTATTTATATACATTTTATTGTATTTACCTTTATCTATTTTATTTTATTTACTGTTACCATTATTTTCTAAATGTAGATAATTTTTTTCTAACAAATAAAAATGATGATGATTCAATATATATAATTTGCATCCTCTTTCTGTTTTATGTAAATTACACATTGAATATAAATTTTTAAATTTTAATGCTTTAACAATTTTTTTCTTAAATAGCCATAGCTCCATGTACAGATTTCATTATAATCTTGAAATAATATACATTTGTATTAGTGAAAAAAATTATCACTTACAAATGAATGTTTATTCTCAAAGCCTAGGTTCTCAGACTATCTACATGTACATTCCAAATAATGGTATACCTACATGTAGATGAGAAAAAAATACTGCTAATTTTCTCAAAGGCATTTGAGAGGCAACATACACTGATTCTCTGAATTTCTGAAGTTGGGTAATACTGGGTTTATTGTGTGCTGATGCTGAGGAAATAAAGAGACTGAAACAACTTCATCAAGCACCTGGAATTGGTTAGTAATAGGCTGTGAAATTTTTTTCTGCATAGCGCTGCCAGCACAGACCAAACCTGCTTACTTGCAATGTTCATTTTCACTTAAGGGCAGTCCAGAGTGGCACACCAAAGTATTTCTGATGCCAGAACTTCACCATCAGAGACAGCAATCCTCTTCCCTGGCCTGGACAAGATCCCCAAGGTGAGTTCTATGATCTGCGTGTGAAATTGGGTATGTCTACAAGCCTCTTTCAAATGAATGGGCTTCAAAGCATTGTAGATGTAATATATTTATGGATTCAGTCCCCACTCAACAGATATTGAGCTCCTTCTATGTTCAAGGCAGATTGCTCATCTCTCAAGATGCAGGTATAAATAAGAAAAATATATCCTGTTTGTCACAGTATGGCGACTACATGAAATGAGTAGAATGTAAGGCACTGGCAGAGGGGAGGCACTCCTGTGGTTTAATCTATATTGCAGGTAGGGATGGTAGTTTTTTTCTCTTCATCTTCCTTAGATAGAAACTCCCACTAGAATCACCTGTGTAATTTATTTTAGAAAAGTAAATTACTCTAATTTCATTAAAAGTAGCCACTGCATTAGGGTCATCTAGAGACAAAGAAGGTATTTTCCCTTATAAGCATGGTGTTAGGTCCGTGACTATGCCAAATATCATGCTCAGGGTCAGGTTCGAGCTCATGCTGAGGTTCGAGCAGAGCAGGTGTGTGGTAGATAGCTGAAAGAACACTCATGAGGACTGTAGGCAGGTGAAATGTGGTTTTATTCAGCAGCTGTCTCATCAGCAGCTTTCTTACACTGTCTTCCTTTATCTTGGCTATCTGCTCAGGCTCTGGGGCTCCTCTCAGCAATTGGCTCTGCGGCTTCTGCCACCCCATGCGTGCAGCTGCACTCCCTGGCCTGCAAGGCCAGCTACAGGGTCAGCAGCTTAACTCTTTCCCTCTGGGTGCAAGCTGGTTTCTGGCTACCCCCTGACCACCTCCAAGGCAACCAGCTATCCCTTACAGGAATCAGTAGCATTATTCTCTCTTTGGGCACCAGGGGCACCTGAGACATGTTGAGCCCTGTGAACAGCATCAGCAGGGCAGTTATACCTTTTTAAACAATAGTGGCTCCAAGGCAAGTATGAGTTTACACAAACAGGTTATATAACAAGTGGAGGTGTGTGCCTGCACCCTAAACTTGCTGAGTCACTCTTGACTAGATGTCTGACTCAGCCTATTCCTTAACCGAAGCACATCCATGTACCTTACAGATGGTTGAGTTTGCTGGGGAAAAAAAAAAAAAATCCTTTTAAGACTGTGGGAAGAAATGCTGCCACTGCCACCTGGGATGATACCTGGAGAAAAAAAAAAGGTTTCTATGGTTTTGGATCTATGAAGGGGGCTTCCAGGAGATGATGATGTTAAAGTATTTACAAAAATATCTTGAAAACAGAGCCACTGAAGCAAGAAAGTATGAAAGCAATTTTCTAAAACTGTGAACAGAAATACATCTATAATTATAGGCATTTAAACTTGGAGCCCATTGGAGAATGTAAACACATTCTTTTTATCAAAAATGTTACAATGATAATGAAGAACATTTAATAAGAAAAGTAAGAAAAAATAATCCATATATTGTGAAATCAATTAGTTTTATTTTTCTGTATTTATTTTCCATATGTACTTTTGGTTGAAGCATTTGGTGGTCAATTTTTATTTGTTTGTTTTGAACCTGCACAGAAGAGTTTTCTAGATGTTTATATGACCTATCAGTATCATCTGACATAATTGATCATTCTCCCGGTCTTGATATTCTTTCTCTGGCATGCATGTCACCAGCCTTTTTGTTTTTTCTCCTGTTCACAGCTTATGGTCAGTATCCTTAGTTGGTTCCCAGATTTCTCCCTAACACTTCAAGCTGTAGAAACCCAGAGCTTAGTGTCTGCTATCTTGTCCATATTATCTTCACTTTTCTGTTGAGCTAATTGACTATTCTATAATAAAATACCACTAGTATCTTGAAAACCTCTTCAGTATATATCTCAGCTCCTCTTAAATGTCAAAGTCATATACTAAATTGCATACTTGATTTTGCACTTAGGTATCTAACACACATTTCAAACATAACTCATTTAAAATGTAACTCTTAAATTTCCTCTTCAAATCCTGCTCTACCCTCAACCTTCTCAGTTTATCCAATGGGAACTCAATCTTTTATTTGCTTCCATCAAAAAGCTTGAGCTTATTCTTGTTATCTCTCTTTCTCTTCCATACCATGTCAAATGTATAAAAAACACATGGTGGCTCATCTTTCAAAAGAAATTGTTATTTTGATGTTTTATCACTAACTTCTTACCTAGTTTTCCAGCTTCCACCTTGACCACCTCCCACCACACACACACACACACACACACACACACACACACACACCATTCTACTTTTTCTATGGGGATTTTCCCATATAAATATACTATGGAATTTTGTTTATTATTTATTTTCTGTCTCTATATGTAAGTTCTAGTATGACTGTTGTTTTGTTTTGTTTTATTTGATAATGTATGTGTAGGCCCTAGAACATTGCCTGGCATTTAGGTGTTCAAAAATAATTATTTAACAAATGAATATGGCATGTGATGGTTTTATGAGGTAAGGCCCAGAATCAAAGTATAGATCGCTTTTTGATATTTTTCTTTCCAAATATCACAAGGTATCCATTAATATTCAAGACATTTTGTTTGTTTTTGCCTCAGGAAGAAGAAAAAAGTATTTTGTGAGAGGTAGTGATAAATAAGGATGGTATGGCTTTTGTACTAATTTATGCTGAGATAAAGGGATTTGACATTTACTACTTCCATAAAAAGAATTTCTCCCTTTTTTATTTTTAATTTCGGTGGGTACATAGTAGGTGTATATATTTATAGGGTATATGAGATGTTTTGATGCAGGCATAAGATGCATAATAATCACATCACGGTAAAGGGGTATCCATCACCTCAAGCATTTATCCTTTGTGTTCCAAAGATATAATTATAAATTTAGTTATATTAAAATTTTCAATAAATTATATTTGACTGTAGTCATCTTGTTGTATTATTAACTACTAGACTTTATTCATTTCATCTGTTTTGTACCCATTAACCATCCCCACTGCCCCCAGCTCAACTACCCTTCCCTGCCTCTGATAATTATCATTCTACTCTCTATCTCCTTGAGTTCAACTGTTTCAATGTTTGCCCCTACAAATAAGTGAGAGCATGCAGTTTGTCTTTCTGTGCCTGGCTTATTGTGCTTAACATAATGACCTACAGTTTCATCCATGTTGTTGCAAATGATAAGATCTCAGTCTTTTTATGGTTGAATAGTACCCCATTGTGTATATGTACCACATTTTCTTTATCCATTCATCTGCTGAAGAACACTTAAGTTCCTTCCAAAGCATGGCTGTTGTGAATAGTTCTGCAATAAACATGAGAGTGCAGGTATCTCTTTCATATGCTGATTTCCTTTATTTGGGGTATATACCTAGCAGTGGAATTGCTGGATCATATGGTAGTTCTATTTTTTGTTTGTTTTTTGAGGAACCTCCAAACTGTTCTCTATAATGGTCATGTTAATTTCCATTTCAACGAACACTGTACAAGGTTTCCCTTTTCTCCATATCCTTACCAGCATTCATTATTGCCTGTCTTTTGGATAAAAGCCACTTGAACTAGAGTATGATAATATCTCATTGTAGTTTTTATTTGTATTTCTCTGATGATGAATGATGGTGAGCACCTTTTTATATGTGTTTGCCATTTGTATGTCTTATTTTGAGAAATGTCCATTCAGATCATTTGCCCACTTTTTATTCAGATTATTAGATTTTTTTTCTATAGAGTTGTTTGAGCTCTTTATATATTCTGATTGTTAATCTCATGTCAGATGAATAGTTTGCAAATATTTTTTCCCATTCTGTGGGTTGTCTCTTCACTTTATTGATTGCTTCCTTTGCTGTGAAGAAGATTTTTAACTTGATGTGATTCCATTTGTCTAAAGTAGCTTTGGTTACTTGTGATTGTGGGGTATTACTCAATAAATCTTGTCTCAAACTAATGTCCTGGAGAGTTTCTCCAATGTTTTCTTTTAGTCCTTTGACTAAAAGATTAAAGTTGAGGTCTTAGATTTAAGTCTTTAATCCATTTTGATTTGGTTTTGCATACTGTGAGAGATAGGGGAATAATTTCTTTTCATGTAGATATCTGGTTGTCCCTGCATCATTTATTGAAGAGACTTTTCTTTATCCAGGGTATGTTTTTAGCACCTTTGTTAAAAATGAGTTCACTGTAGATATATAAATTATTTCTGTATTCTCAGTTGTGTTCCATTGCTCTGTGTGTCTGTTTTTAATGCCAGTGTCATCCTGTTTTGATTACTATAGTTCTCTAGCATAATTTGAAGTCAGGTAGCATGATTCCTCAGTTTTGTTATTTGCTAAGGATAGCTTTTGCTACTCTGGGCCTCATTTGGTTCCATATACATTTCTGGATTATTTTTTCTATTTCTGTGAAGAATGTCATGGTATTTTGACAGGGATTATAGTCAGTCTGTTGATTGCTTTGCATAGTAAGGACTTTTTTTTTTTTTTTTTTTTTTTTGAGACGGAGTCTTGCTTTGTCGCCCAGGCTGGAGTTCAGTGGCGGGATCTCGGCTCACTGCAAGCTCCACCTCCCGGGTTCACGCCATTCTCCTGCCTCAGCCTCCCGAGTAGCTGGGACTACAGGCGCCCACTACCACGCCCGGCTAATTTTTTGTATTTTTAGTAGAGACGGGGTTTCACCGTGTTAGCCAGGATGGTCTCGATCTCCTGACCTCGTGATCCCCCCACCTCGGCCTCCCAAAGTGCTGGGATTACAGGCGTGAGCCACCGCGCCCGGCCAGTAAGGACATTTTAACCATATTGATCTTCCAGTCTACTAACATAGAATATCTTTCCATATTTTTGTGTCCTCTTTAATTTTTTGCTTTAACATTTTACAGTTTTACTGTAGAGATTTTTTTACTTATTTGGTTAAGGTTATTCCCAGACATTTAATTTTATTGGTTGCTGTTGTAAATGGGATAACTTTTTTGAATTCTTTTTCAGATTGTTTGCTTTGGGAATATAGAAGTCCTACCCATTTTTGTATGCTAATTTTGTATCCGGCAACTTTACTGAATTTTTATCTGTTCTAATAATTTGGTGGAATCTTCAGGTTTTTCCAAATTTAAGATTATATCATCAGCAAACAAGGATAATTTGACTTATTCCTTTCCAATTTGAATGTGCTTTAATTTCTTTCTCTTATCTGACTGTTCTAGCTAGGACTTTCAGTATAATGTTGAATACCAGTGGTAAAAGTGGGCTCCTTTCCACGTTCCAGATCTTAGAGGAAAGGCTTTCAGTTTGTCCCCATTTGCTATCATACTAGCTGTGGGGAAGTTGTATATGGCTCTTACTGTGTTGATGTATGTTCCTTGTATACCTAGTGTTTTGAGGGGTTTTTTTATATTATCATGAAGGAATGTCGAATTTTATCAAATGTTTTTTAGCATCTATTGAAATGATCATATGGTTTTTGTCTTTCACTCTGTTGATATGATGTATCACATTGATTGATTTGCCTATGTTGAACAATTCTTGCATGCCTGGCATAAATCTCACTTGGTCATGATTAATGATCTTTTTAATGTGTTGTTGAATTCAGTTTACTTCTGTTTTGTTGAGAATGTTTTCATCGATGTTCATCATGGATAATGGCCTCTAGTTTTGTTGTTGTTGTTTTGATGTTTCCTTGTCTGGTTATGTTATCAGGGTAATGCTGGCTTTACAGAATGAGTTTGGAGGTATTCCCTCCTCTATTTTTTTATAGTTTGAGTATGAGGTATTATTTCTTATCTAAATATTTTGTAAAATTCAACAGTGAAGCCATTGGGTGTTTGGCTTTTCTTTGCTAGAAAACTTTTATTGTGGCTTTGATCTCATTACTTGTTATTGGGCTAGTCAGGTGTTGGATTTCTTCATGGTTCAATTCTTGTCAGGTTGTATGCATCCAGGAATTTTTCATTTATTCAAGGTTTTCCAATTTATTGTTTAGTTGCTCATAGTAGCCCCTAATGATTGTTTGAATTTCTGTGTTATTGGTTGTAATGTCTTCTTCTTCATCTCTGATTTTACTTATTTGGACCTTCTCTTTTTATTTTTCTTTAGATATTTATAATTTTTTTCTTCTATTAATTTGGGGTTTGGTTTGCTATTGCTTTTCTAGTTATTTAAGATGCATCATTAGGTTGTTTGTTTAAAGTTTTTATACTTTTTTGATTTAGGCAGTTATTGCTATTTATAAATGTCCCTGTTAGTACTGTGTTCACTTTATCTCGTAGGCTTTGTTATTTCCATTTTCATTTGTTTTAGGAAATTTGAAAATTTACTTCTTAACTTTTTCATTGACCTACTGGCCATTAAGAAAGAGAATATTTTTAAATTTTCTATGTGGTTGATAATTTGCAAAATTCTTCTTGCTATTGATTCCTAGTTTTATTCCATAGTGATCAGAGATGATACTTGATATAATTTCATTTTTAAAAAAATTTTTAAAGAAATTATATGGCCTAATGTATGGTTTACCTTTGAGAATGTTTAATGTACTGAGGAAAAAAATGTGTATTCTGCTTCCATTGAATAAATTGTTTTGTAAATATCAATCAGATCCATTTGGTCTATATTGCAGATTAAATCTGGTGTTTCATTATTTATTTTCTGTCTTGATGATTTTTCCAGTGCTGAAAGTGGGGTGACAAAATTCCCAGGTATTATTACACTGTGGTCTGTCTCTCTCTTTAGCTCTGCAAATATTGGCTTTATATATCTGGGTGTTCAATGTGGGGTGCATATATTTTCAATTATTATTTTTCTTGCAGAATTGACCCCTTTGGCGTTCAATACATAATCACAATTTTTGTCTCTTTTTATAGTTTTTTCTTTTGCTTGAAAACTATTTTTCTGATATAAGTATACCCATTCTTGCTCTTTTTTGGTTTCCATTTGCACAGAATATCTTTATTTATCCCTTTATTTTCAGTCTATATCTACGAATGAAACCTGTTTCTTATAGGCAACAGATTATTGGGTCTTATTTATTTTATCCATTCAGCCACTCTGTGTCTTTTGATAAGAGAGTTTAGTCCATTTACATTCAATGTGGTATTAATAAGTAAGGACTTACTCCTGCCACTTTGTTATGTTTTCTGGTGGTTTGGTGGTTTTCTCTTCATTCTTTCATTCCTTTCTGTCTACATTATAGTAAAGGTGATTTTTTCTAGTGGTATGTTTTAACGTTTTAAAACTATTCCATGTATCTGTTTTTGATTTGAGTTTGAGGCTTGCAAATAATATCTTATAAACTGTTATTTTAAACCAGTGACAACTTAAAACTGATTGCATAAACAAAGAGAAAACTAATAAAAACTCTAATCTTTAATTTCATCCCCTGCTTTTTAACTTTTTGTTGTTTCTATTTATATCTTATTATACTGTTTATGTCTTAAAAAGTTGTTATAGCTGTTATTTTTCGTAGGTTCCTCTATTAGACTTTCTACTCAAAATATGAGAGTTTACATGCCACAATTACAGTGTTTTGATATTCTCTGTTTTTCTGTGTATTTATTATTACCAGTGAGTTTTGCACCTTCAGATGTTTCATTATTGTTCACTAACATTATTTTCTTTCAGATTGAACAACTCCCTTTAACATTTCTTGTAGGACAGGTCTGGCATTGAAATATCTCAGCTTTCGTTTGTCTGGGAGTCTTCTTTTCTCTTTTATGTTAAAATAATATTTTTGCAGATATACTATTGTATATTGTATACTATTTTATATTATACTATTGTATAAGGATTTTTTTTTCCCTCAACACTTTAAATATTTCATGCCACTCTCCCCTGGCCTATAAGGTTTCAAATGAGAAGTCTGCTGCCGGACATATTAGTACTCCTTTATGTTATTTTTTTCTTTTCTCTTGCTTCTTTTAGGATCATTTCTTTATCCTTGAACTTTAGGAGTTGCTTATTAAATGGCTTGAGGTCATCTTATTTGGGTTGAGTCTACTTGGTGTTCTATAGCCTTCTTATACTTGGATATTGATATCTTTCTCAATATTTGGGAAGTTCTCTCTTAATATAACTAACTTTGAATAAACCTTCCACCCTAATCTCTTTCTCTAGCTCCTCTTTAAGGCCAATTACTCTTAGATTTGCCCTTTTGAGCCTATTTTCCAGATCTTATAGGCATGCTTTTTCTTTCTTATTCTGTTTTTTAATCCCTTGACTATGTATTTTCAAATAGCCTGTCTTCATGCTCACTAATTTTCTTCTCCTTGATCAATTCTGCTGTTAAGAGACTCTGATGCATTGTTTAGTATTTTAATTGCATTTTTTAACTCCAAAATTTCTGCTTGGTTATTTTTAATTATTTCAATTTTTTTGTTAAACTTATCTGATAGGATTTTGAATTCCTTTTCTGTTATCTTGAATTTCATTGAGCTTTCTCAACACAGCTGTTTAGAATTCTCTGTCTGAAAGGTCACATACCTCTTTCTCCAGGAATGGTCCCTTATACCTTATTTAGTTCATGATGTGGTCATGTTTTCCTAAACGGTTTTGATGCTTGTGGATGTTTATTGGTGTCTGAGCATTGAAGATTAAGGTGTTTATTTTAGCCTTTACACTTTGGGCTTGTTTGTGCCCATTCTTCAGAGGAAGGCTTTCCAAGTACACAAAGGGACTTGGGTTTTGTGATCTGAGTTTTTCACTGCTGCAGTTGTATCTGCATTAGGAGGCACCCCAATCTCAGTAACGCTGTGGCTTTTGCAGACTTGTAGAGGTACCACCTTGGTGGTCTTGGGTAAGATCTGGGAGAATTCCCTGGATTTCCAGGCAGGAACTCTTGTTCTTTTTCCTTACCTTCCCCCAAACAAACAGAGTTTATCTCTCTGTGCTGAATTGCTTGGAGCTGGGTGAGGGGTAACACAGGTACCCCTGTGGTCACCACCACTGGGACTGTTCTCAGTCAGACCTGAAGCCAGCACAGCACTGGGTCTCATCAAAGGCCCACCATGACCACTGCCTGGCTACTACCTATGTTTACTCAAGGCCTGAGGGCTCTACAGTCAACAGGTGGTGAATGAAGCCAGACTTGTGTCCTTCATTTAAAGGAAGTGAATCCCTGTGGCAACGGGCAGGTCCATAGATGCCATCTGGGAACCAAAACCTAGAGCCACGTCCTTAGAAATCTACCTAGTGCTCTACTCTACTGTGGCTGAGCTGGCAACCAAGCTGTAAAAGTTCTTTCCTCTCTTCCCTCCCCTTTCCTCAAGCAGAGGAGTTTCTAAGCATGGCTACCACCACCCTGGGTGCATGGCAAGTATTACCTGGTTACTGCTGATGTTCACACATGGTCTAAGAGTACCTCAGCCTGCATGTGGTGAATGCTGCCAGTCCTGAGTCTCTCCTTACAGGAAGTGGATTCGCCTCTGACCCAGGGCAGGTCTAGAAATGGCATCCAGACATCCAGACCCAATTCCCAGACTGGGGACTCCAGGATCCCACTTGGTTTTCTTCCCCACTGTAGCTGAACTGGTACTGAAGCTGCAAAGCAAAGTCCCTTTTACTCTTAGATCTACTTTCCTCAAACAGGAGGAGTCTCTCCCTGTAGCCACCATAGCTGGCATGTGCGGGGTTACACCTGAAGCCAGCATAATACTGATTCTCACCCCATGCTGTGGCAAGTACTACCTGGCTACCACTGCTGATTATTCAGGTCCAAGGGCTCTTTAGTCAGCAGGTAGTAAATCCTTCCAGGACTGAGTCCTTCCCTTCAAGGAAGAGCACTTTCTTTAGCCCAATATATCTCTAGAAATGTCATCTGGGAACTGGGGCCTAGAATGGGGACCTCAGGACTCTGCCTGGCACCCTATTTTTCTGTGACTGAGCTGATACTCAAGTTGTAAGACACAGTTTTCTCTACTCTTCCTTCTCCTCTACTCAAGAAGAGGAGAAGCTGGAGCTGCTAGCTGTGCTGCATGGAGTTTGAAGAGGAATGGCACAAGCACTTCCTTGGCTGCCCCAGCTGGTGTCTCACTAGGTTGTGTGAATCCTAAGTTTACTGGCTTTGAGCCCAGTACAGCACCAGGACTTGCCCTGGACTTGCAATCCTTGTGGCCTAGACAGCCTTTCAAATTCATTTAGAATCCCAGAGCACTTTAGCCCATAGTGCTGGGTTTACTGAAACTCAGGTTGTGACCACTGAGATACATGACTCACCTCTGGCTAGGGCTGGTCTAAATGCTCCCTCCGGGAGTATAGGCTGAGTTCTGCCCTGTGTTGCTTTCCACTGTGACATGGCAGCACTGAGTTCCAATGCAAGATTTCATAATCACTGTGCTGTCTCTCCCTCATACATACAGATTTTATCTCCATGCCATGTGACCACTGCTGGGGTGTGGGAGAGGGATAGTATAGGTGATTAAAAACTGTCTTTCCTGCTCTCTTCAGTGCCTACTCTCCTCAGTCCTCACCTGATTTTTCCTTCTCATAAAGGTATGTTTTTGTGGACTTTTGTTCAATTTGGTGTTACTCTGGGGAGGGATGATCACTGGAGGCTTCTATTTACCTATCTTGCTCTGCCTCTTTGTCCAGGGATGAAAGAATTTCTTTTTTTTAGAACCTGTATTCTCAAGCTTTCTGTGTATCATCCCTAGCCCTCCTCATGGCCCACTAGAACTGTACCTTTTATATTTGTATTTAACAGTGGATTATGTTAAGATAATGGATTATCTTAATAGCAGTTTGCTTTAGTGAAACATAAGGACTGCTGTCCAGTCCCCTTTATGAGAAGTACCTTTACTTATATTATAGGGATGTACCTAACCATGCCTCTTTGCCGTAGATCTCTTTTTTTTTTTTAAGATGGAGTCTTGCTCTGTTGCCCAAGCAGGAGTGCAGTGGCACAGTCTTGGCTCACTGCAACCTCCACCTCCTGAGTTCAAGCGATTCTCCTGCCTCAGCGTCCGGAGTAGCTGGGATTACAGGCGTGTGCCACCACACCTGGCTAATTTTTGTATTTTTAGTAGAGATGGGGTTTCACCATGTTGGTCAGGCTGGTCTCGAACTCCTGACCTCGTGATCTGCCCACTTGGCCTCCCAAAGTTCGGGATTACAGGCGTGAGCCACCGCAGCTCCCATTTTTATGTGAATGTTAAGTTTGATCTTTCTCTTTCTCCATAATTAAAAATGGGATAATAAAAAAGTATGTTCCCAACCTCAGAGTGTTTTGAGGTACCTAAATATTACTTAAAAGAGTCAAAGAGGAAAAATAAATTCAGAACCGTAAGTCCACCTGGGGTGGTATTTAGTTGACCCCTCTGTGCCTCATGGGAATATGTTTCTGCAAAGTTGCTTGATCCATTGCTATGTTCAGGTTCCTGGATAATGTCTTCAGGTTTTTGCTCTCACTTGATATGTCTGTAATAAGCCCCAGTTTACCAACTGATGAATGACTTAATAGGAAAAAGAGAACAAGTGCCAACTTAACAAAATCAAGGAGCTGCCAACAGAGAAAAGAAGCGCTTTTCTTTTTAAGCCTAATTTGAGTTCTCTATAAAAAATTAGAATGTGGATCTTTTCTCCCTTCTTTCAGCTCAAGAAAGAAATAACTCCAAGTGCCAACAATTCTCCTTAACTTTTTTCTTTCTTTACATAGAATGAGTAAAAATTACCTAATTTGAACATCAATTATGGTTGCTTCAGTGATTCCCAGAGAAGCTATATTCTGTTTTCTCCATACTACTACAGAATATTTCAAGGCAGTATAAAGACTAATCAAGTGAAGACCTTTAGCAAAAAATACTTTCACTGCTGAGGTTTATAAAGGAAGTTTTAAGCTGCTTAAAAGTGTATATATAAAATGAACTTTGACAGACTAGTTAGAATTGTTTGAATAAATGAAAAGTACTATTCCATGCCATAGAGAAAAAAAAAGTCACTTATTTTTCCAATTCATCATTTTACACAGGAGAAAACTGATTTGCAGATAGCCCAACATATGTGGAGTAATGAATATTGGAGTTCCATGGATACATGCCGATAGCATATGTATACCCCTTTCCTGATATCATAGGAAACAGTATAGTACATTAATGGAAATTTAATATCAGACTGGAAAATAGTGTATATTACTATTTTCCTATCTTTTCATTGTGGGGCATTGTGTAAGTCACTGAAGACCTCTGAGTCTCATCAATAAAATGAAAGCATCAATATCTACTTCTTAAGAAATAACTCTATAATTATAACAGCAATAATAATTATTAAATGATAATAGATTCCAAGCATTCTTCTAAGCATTTTGCATGGATAAATGAGCCACAAACTCTATGAGTAAAGTGATATTTGTATACTCATTTTACAGAGTAGGAAACTGATGGATAGGAACAGGAGTAGAACATTGTGGTTTGGGGCGAATTCCTTCATCTACACCAAAGGCTCTAATATAAAACCTACTTATAGGTTTTATAAAGCATAAAACCTATTTGTTATTAGATGTTTTATATTATATAGTTCTTTTCATGATTCCTTGGACCTGTAGGGCTTATTCTGTAAATAAAATATGTCTCAGACACCTCCTGATGTTTGATTTTACAGACACAAATACACACACACACACACACACACGTTTTGCTTTCTATTTCAAATTATTGTTGTTTCTTGTTTGGTAGAAGTAATATTCTTGTTTCTTGTATGGTAGAAGTACTATTGGCTGCCATCATTGCATACCTCCTCTATGAAGATAAGTATATGGTACTTAAAATGGGATTGCTAATGTAGAGTTGTACCAATTCTCTTGCTTAAGATAATTGGACTACACAGGTTCACAGTGAACACAGGACTGTGCTGGATGTTATGACCTGGGAAATGAGAACTTTTTTGTAAGTTTCTTCTTCCCTGATAATCATCTACATCTATAATTGGTCGTAGATGGTTGGTAGACTGATGGTAAAGTAAAAAATAAATTCTTTATCTAGATATTCTTGTCCATTAATTTGGATAAGATATTGAAACAGTATATGGGAAGAAAACTTATTTTTATTCTTACTCTCCTTATAAAATAGGGGCTCATTTATGCTTCAGGCTTGAAACTTCTCATTATCTAGGACCATTAAAAGTAGATGAGAGTGATAAAAACAAGAAAGAACTGATGAAATTCTGTTTAACTTCCAAGTGACATGTGTGTACAAGCTGTGAATAAAGCTATATTTCATATTTGATTTTAAAATTGCTGTTGTTAGTCTATATTTCAATTATGCATAATTTTCCTAAAATAATACATTTAGCATATAACTCCCAGAAGCTAACAGCTGTTGGAGACAGTATTTTAATTAACAACCTTTGTCTCAATGAATTTTGTACAGAAAAATAAGAGGGAATGTAGAGACAAATTTACCCACTTCTCTTTAATAAATAGGAAATTGTAATATATTTGGACAATGCTAGATCCTAGTAAGAACGAGTTATTAAACCAAAATAATCTTAGCTATTAAATAAAAAAAATTCAGGAAACCAGAAGTGAAAAAGCTACATTTTACCAATTTATACTCAAAGTAAATCACAGGGATATGACTTGTTTAATGTGATTTATATCTAAAAAAGAGAAAATATCAAAACTGAAAGTGAACCTAAGATATTAAACCAAAGAAATGTATAGAAAGGAGGGAATTAGAAAGTCTTCCTTCTTTTTATGGGTGTGTTCTTCTTGGTTCTAAATAAATGCTAAAGTAAGAGAGGAAATAAAATGTAAAGGAATGAACCTAAATTTTTATATTTCACCATTTTGTTAGCTTGGGTAGGATTCTGAATCTCAGTTTAATAATCTATAAATAGGCAAATAGTACCCACATTACCAATGTGTGAAGCAGAATATAGTGTCACACATATACTATAGTCTGACCAAAATAAAACTTAAACACTTTGCTGTTGCTGCAGTTGTAACTTTTGTTATAATAATAATCATGTTCTTGAACTGAATCTTCTTTTCACATTTCCTTTGTTACCAGGCCAATGACACTATATTTTTCGCCTTACTGTTCAGGGATCAAGAATAGTTTTATAGCTTCTTTTGGGGTAAAAATGGGAAATAAAATATAATTGTATCAAATAATCTTTATGATATTTAGGTTAATATCATACACATATATGCACATGTACCCCATCCATGCACATGCAAACACATGTATATCTCACAAACTTGACAGTCAAAATCATAGAAAGAAAATAACTTAATACCATGGGGAATATCTTTTTTTTGTTGAAATGGAGTCTTGCTCTGTCGCACAGACTGGAGTGCAATGTCATGATCTTGGCTCACTGCAACCGCCAACTCCCTGGTTCAAGCGATTCTCCTGCCTCAACCTCCCCAGTAGCTAGGATTACAGGCACGTGCCACCACGCCCAGCTAATTTTTGTATTTTTAGTAGAGACGGGGTTTCACCATGTTGGCCAGGATGGTCTCGATCTCCTGACCTCCACGCCCGCCTCAGCCTCCCAAAGTGCTGGGATTACAGGCGTGAGCCACTGTGCCCAGCCGGGAATATCTTTTGTTCATGCATCTATGTAAACACCAGAAGAAAAGTAGTAGAAAAAGAAAATAGACAATGATATTACACTCCTTCTAAATCCCCTCTCTCATATTACATTCATTAAAAGGCATGAAAATGTAAGAATGGTAGAAGACAGAGAAAGAAAACTTGGTTGATTCGAAACCACATAAAATCTCTAAAAGGCAAGAATCAGAATTGTATTTCAGAAGAAGTTACAGACCAGGAAAGTAAAAGCACAAAAGTGCTTAATAGTTCAAGGTGTAGATTCAAAAAACAAATAGGAACATATATTAGTGTCCAGTGGCTGCTGTAACAACTTGCTACAAACTTCATTGTTTAAGGCAACAGATATTTATGATTTCACTGTTCTGGGGCGCAGAAGTCTGAAATCAGCATTGCTAGGCCCAAATCACAGTGTTGTCAGGCCACGCTCCTTCTGAGGCTCTAGGAAAATGAAAAAATTGTTTTTTGCCTCTTCTAGCTTCTGGTGACTGCCAACATCCTTGGCTTGTGATCAAGACCTGCATTTTGAAATCTCTTTCTGCTCCACCCTCACATCACTTTTCTCCTCTGAGTATCTGTCTTCTTTATTTCTGTCGATAGCAAATCTTTCCCTGCCTCTCCCTTACATGTGATTGCACTTAGAGCCCACCAGATCGTTCAGAATAATAGTGCTCTATCAAGATTCTTAATTTAGTCGCATCTACAAAGACCTTTTGTCCTTGTAAGGTAACATTTGCAGGTTCCGGGAGGTAGGCTGCGTTGTCTTTGGGTGGCCATTATTCAGCTGTCTATACAACGTAAGTTTACCAAGCTTGCTATTACTATGTGAGGTACAGTAGAATTATTAACAAGGGACCACAATGGAGGAACACTGTCCAGAATGAAAAACTGCTAGGAGTTTCCAAATCAGATGGACCCTGAAGTGCTAAGTTTTACAACATCAAAGATAAGAAAAAGTATTCAAACCATTCAGAAGTAGAAAAGAGACCTATACCCACACTCACACCCACAGTAAAACAGCATTCCTTAAAATAAATAAGCATTAAATTGACTTGATATTTTTTAAATTTACCTCACCAAATTAAAGAAGAAAATAAAGCAATTTCTGCAAAATCCTGAGAGATTTAAACATGAATTATTTTTATAATAAGTATCAATTAAAATATTTAAATCTATAAATAACTAAATACATGACTTTAAAAGCCTTAAACAATAAGATATTTTATCTCTTATAACAGGAACTTCAGAAGAAAGGTTTCTATGGTGACTAAAACATGTTAGAGTCCGTTGGTCATTTTCTCTGGAAGAGAGGTTATAATTACCCAGATTGCACTTATACTGTCCTATTTATTACCTCGGGTGGAGAAGGCCCCAGAAGGTCCTGAAACACCTTAGTAGAAAGTAAAAATATGACTATTAGATTAGCTGCCAGCATCGCATACCTCCTCTATGAATATAAATATATGGTAATGGCACATGCGGAGACAAGTAGACCAATAGATGAGAATAGTTAGGAGAGAGACGCAGAAATGTATGATTACCTAATGTAGGGCAAAAGTTTTATTATGGTACAATTGAAAGGATGGTTTATTTAATAAAAAGTACTGGGTTTGCTGGCCATCTATGTATCTATGCATGCACACATGTACATATATAGTTATATATAATATACACGATGTGATATATAAGAGCTATATAGTTACATGTATAATATTAATACTTATCATCATGCTAAAAACAATTACAGATGTATAGCAGATCTAAATAATAAGGTAAAGTAAAACAGTAAAACTTACAGAAGAAAATTGTCTTCATGATAATGTAGTCAAAGCCTTCTTGATTAGGACCAATGAAACCTTGATAAATTAAACTTATTTATAGTTAAGAATAAACACCATTAAAATAGTGTAAAGGGAAACTGCACATTGGGAGCTGATATCTGTATTACACATAAGCAACAAAGGACTGATATTTAGAATATAATGAAGGTCAAAATTTAGAATATTTAGAATATTGTAGGACTTTTAGAATATAAAGAATTCCTACAAATAAAAAAGAAAAAGACATACAACCTATTTTCAAAGGACAAAATTATTTAAAAGATACTTCACAATAGAGTTTATCAAGATAGCCAATAAACATATGAAAAGGTTTTCAATAGTATTTGTTATCAATAAAGGCAAATAAATGCCATAATGCAATATCACCTCACATCCAGAAGAATGGCTACATTTAAGAAGACTGACTACCCTAGGGGTAGGGTTGAAAAAAAATTACATTCTGGGTGCAAGGTCCAATATTTGGGTGATGGATACCCTAGAAGCCCAGTCCCCATCATTATGTATATAATACCCAACAAACAAGCACATGTACCCCTCAAATCTAAGATGAAAATATATATTTAAAAAAATACCAACTATCCCAAGTCTGATAAACATGTGGTGCAATGAGAACTTCCTTTTGTTAAAAATAGAAACATAAAATGATACACTTGCCTTGGAATACTAATGTCTACTAAAGCTGAAAAAATGCACATACCATCATGAGCAATTTTATTCCCAGCTATATTCTCAATAAAATGTGTACATAAAATATCTATAAAAATGCTTATAGTACTGTGAAAGCTTCAAAATGACAATGTAACCAAATATCCATCAAGATCAGAATGGATAAAGTAATTGTAATATATTAACATAATAAAATGTTATTCACCATTGAGAATGAAAAATTACAGGTACTTCTGAAACAATACCACTGAATTAGAAAAGCCAAACACAAAATAGTCCATTTGTCATTTTATTTGTATAAACTTTAAAAACTAACATATGGTATTATATTACATATCAAGAAAATGATTGCCCAAGGTATTGTTGTAACTCGAAGCATGAGGCAGGTTATAGGATGCTGAAAATATTCTTTTTCTTTATCTGTATAGTGGTTCTATACAAAAATGTATAGCATTGTATTTTTATGATATGTTCATTTTCCATATGGCTTCAACAAGAGAATTATGTAAAATCATAAACTACGTGTGAGAAACTAATAAAATTGATTTTTTCAATTGTGTAAGGCCCAAGAAAATTATTAACTGAACAATCTCCTCTGAAACCATTACTAGAATATTCACTGACACAGAAGGAAACATAGCAGAAGAAGGAAGTAAGAAATTCAAATGTAGAGCAATGAAATCAATTAGCAAAACATACTGAAAAATACACTGGAAAGAAAAAGTTCTATCCATTCTGGAAACTATTTTAATAGCAAGGGCTTTATGTCTGTATTGCAACAGGACAGGATAGTGTCAGTCGTTACACTGATTGATGGTGTAATACATGACTTAATCAGCCAAACGAACAGTTCATGTGTTTTATGAGTTGATGGAATCCTAAAAGTGTGTTAAAGTATATAATCAGTGTCAGTTTAATTTAGGAAAGAGTAATTATTCAAGGTAACTAGTACTTTGGAATTTTGATTCTCTGGCCATTGTTGTGAGGGGAATTCCTCACCCCAACACCATTATCTACATGTATCACTGCCAATTATAGCTGAATATATGGTATATTCACAATATTATGTTTAGTAACATTAATTTGTAATACTCTCTGGTAGGGTTTAATCTGCACATCTGGAAGACAATTTTATATTAGCACTTTATTGCCAGAAAGAAGAATTCTGGTCATAAAACTACCAGGCTATACCTTACTGATCTCTAAGGTTTGGTTGCCTTTGCTGGATCTATGACGGGCCTAAAAGACACCCAGTTGATGATTATGATAACCCTCAAGAGGTTTATTGCAGCCTGGGTTGCATTTATATTGGTTTTAATGCCCTCATCTTGAACTACGAAGACAGAGCTACTTTGATTGATTATCGCCCATTGTCTTTCTTGAGCTACAAGCAAACATTCAAGAGTTGTTTGATTGTGCATGTTTTCTATAATCAGGCCTTAAATTCCTGTCTGTTTCCCTGAAGGTATCCATAACAAAATTTGCCAACTATTTAATAGTCACTGAAGTGCCTGGAACAGCTTTCCCTATTAATTTAATCTAATCCTGGTATTAGAATTCTAAAGGCCCCATTAAACACAAATTGCTATTTTTGAGGCCTGATAAGTCGTTCTTTGTGCTACAATAAGTTTTATTAGTAATTCTGAGCAGGACAGACAAAGTCCTAAGAAAATCCTCAGCTGTCATTTTCTTAGCTAGTTTTTTTTTAATTGCCATCAATAAAATCATTGTTATTCTGTATTTATAATGCTAACGTTTTAAGCTTGTAAAAACTATTTAATATGTAACATTGACACTTGGGAATGTATATGTACGTGCGAAAGAGAAAGAAAGGAAAGAAGAAAAAAGAGAGAGGAAGGAAGGAAGGAAAAGAAAGAAAGAGAAAGAAAGAAAGAGCTATAAGGCCATATTTTTTTGAACTACACTGAAGGGGAAACAAAGTTTTACAAAGTTGCTGTGAGTCAGAATAAATACTCTGCAATGATCAGAAATGTGAATCTTGGGTATTAGGATACTGGCAAATATTTCACCTTATAATCTTTTATACCATAAAATTTCTATCGGAGGTACAGCATCCATCAGTTCTAAGCAAAAGGATAAACATTTGTTCTAGCTTCGGAAATATACATTTAAATTATATTTTGGAAGGAGAAAAAGCATGTAATTTAACGACAAAATAATTCGCATTTGTTAAATCCAATCATTATATATCATTACGTTCAATAAAAGTTTCCCATGTGCTATAAAGAGTAAAATATACAACCAAAGAGAATTCCCTATTTGTGTCAGGGGACATATTTATACCACTCAGGCTCTCAAGAATACATGTTTATGCATATCTGTCATTGTGATCACTTGTGTAAAAAATAGGTAATAGAAACCCTTGAGCGTTTCATTATCAGCTTTCTTTCTTTTTCTTTTTTTTTTTTTTTTTGGTTTTCCACATTTTTCTGGTACCTAGGGACAGCTTAGCTGTTTTTTTAGCTTAGTGTTTTTCATTAGGTTGTAGAAAAGCTGTTGACAGGGACAGTAGTCTTTAAAGACATGACAGGGGGCCTGAAGTTCTTTTTCCAAGTTCATGCATGTGGTTTTCGCAGGAGGTTTCAATTCCTCCCACATGAATCTCTCACAGAGCAAGTGATTCCATACCAAGACCAAAAGAGAGAGAAAGTGAGCACGGGCTTGTAATGAAAACTGCACCTTAAAATTGCGCTAATCTTGTAAATGATGGCCTAACTTCAGGCTTATGTTGTCAGCGCAATGCGGAAGGCGAATACAGAAGGTATGAATACCAGGAAGGAGAGACCATTGGGTGCCATCCTAGCGACTGACTACTACAACATCATTCCCAATAACTCAGTTATAAGGAAAGGAAATTACAGACCAGCAGGGCCAAGGTCAGGACACACACACACACACACACACACACACACACATTTGTTTTTGAAATATTTTTCTTCTTTTCATAGCCAGCAGAAGTAATATACATTCTTGTAATATACATTCTTAATAATTAGTTCTCTTTTGATTTATTTATGGGTTGATTTGCCCTAGAATATTAAGCACAGTCCCAGCAACCTCATGAATTCTCCAAATTTAATAAAGATTCCAGGTACCCACATAATGGCAATTTTCAAACAAACTTATCAAAGAAAACATCTACAATAGAAGAAAAATTAAAATACAAAGCTCATGCAGAGATCAAACCTCTAATTATATGTACGGCAGACAATTTTGGGTTTCTTGCTGCTAAATAGGTTAAAGAAAGAACTTGGACGGAAGAATTTTGAAATATTATCTAACGTGGCCTCCAGCCAAATATCTCAGGCTGTGAATTCATCAGATTGATGCAAACTAAGCAAGACTTAAATAACCAAATGGGTCCCTCAAAGGACTGCCTTTTGGCAATGGCAATTTTGCATGTTTTGCTTCTCTTTAGTTCATGTACAGCAACCATCTGAAAAGTAAAGCTACCGTGGACTTGGCCTGTTCAAATAAAATAAAAATTTTAGATTTAATTATAATAGTGCTATCATAATAACACATGATTTGTTGCCTTTAAAATGAGCAAGAGTGAATTATTAACTATTGAGGTTTTCCTATAATATCTTTCTATTCATTTCCTGATCTCCAAACATATTCTTTGGTGAAGTATTCAATAAATTGTGATTGTATTAAATAGCTGGCTTTACTATTTTTTAAGAAATTTAGAAATTCAAGTTTAATTACTGTCTTGAAATTCTTCAATAATGATATAAATGGCAAAGGTTTTATTTCTGATGTGTCAGTCCTGACAGGATAAATGTGATAATGATTTTTAATATTCTGTAAAATTGCATATCAGATACTGTCTTTAAAATATGCTTTACTATTATTCATTTTATAAGGTAATGATATTTGATTCTGTTTCTTTTAATTTTCTGTTTGATTTTCTTTATTTCCCATTTTCTCACTGTGAAATAGAATTAGGTACAAAAATGTCCAGAATAGTACAATGAAGTGAAACAAAGTAGAAGATTAAAGAAAGGGAAACTTAACTTTTCCTTTTGTACTGCTCGCATTTATTTTTATTTAATGCTTGCACAAAATAATAAGGTGTGAATTTTATTATATATTTTACATGATGAAACTGGGGCTCAAAGCAGGGTTAAGGTAGTGAAATAACTTGTTCATTTTCACAAAACAAGGAGTGAAGAACCTTGGAGTCAAGATCAAGTCATTCTGACATCAAAGCCCTTGCTTATTTCAAAATAACATACTCTCCTTTTCTGAAATAAACTTTGGTAGATTTTTGTTTGTTTGGAAAAACAAACAGGCAAAAAAATCTTATAAAATTTCCTCTGCCGAATTTTGGGAACATGAATTCTAAATAATTTCCAACATGGATATAATACTTTCCCTAAGCGATGAGAGTGGCACACTATGCCTAGACTCCTCAATGTGGTTTTTGCTGAACACCTGCCTTCCATCTGGGAATCTGGATTTTGAAACCTGTGAGGTGGAGGGTGCCTACTTGACAAGCCCCCAATAAGTTCCCCAGGCACTGAGTCTCTAAATAGAGCTTCTGTGGTAGACAACACTTCACACATATTGTCACAATTAGAATTTGGATGAATGAAGCATGTCCTACACGACGCCACAGGAGACAACCCTTGGAAGCTTGCAATTGGTTTCTTCTGGAGTTTGCTCCATGTGTCTTTCTTCTTTGCTGATTGTGTTTTTCATCCTTTTACAAATCCTATTCAAGAGGACCTCTGTATGCTAAGTCCTGTGAACCTTCCTAGCAAATCATCAAACATGGGGATGGTCCTGGGCACTCTCAACACGATGTCAAAAAACAATAATAGGAAAGGATAAAAATCAACAATAAAACATGCCCAAGAAGAAACTGATGGGACTATGTCAAAATAAAGGATTGTGATTAGTATAATTTACACATAAAGAAATTTAAAATGTTGAAGAATGACACTACAGAAAATTTTATGGGTCTTATAAGAGTCTCCTTATCCCTACTGTTTGTCTAGACATGTGGCCATATTAGGTGTTTTCCAGTCCTCTCTTACCTCTTCATATTCCTGACCATGAAAATGGATTTCAGTATGCTCAACTATCCCAAATCTCTCAGCACTCTTCCCTACAATTTACAAAGAGAGAGGTAATCTAAGACCTGAACGTGAGACTTTAGACATATGAGCTTATAGTTAGTGGTGAAATTCAGAGGTTGTAGCCATCCTTCAGAGAAAAATAGGGAGAAGAGACTGGGAAAATTCTGAAAATGTTCAAGTGCTGAGTTTATCTCCAGGATGACAGACAGGATAAGTAAGATAAGGAAAAGGTTAGTGGAGTGGATTGAAAAAAATGTGGAGCAATTATGGTACAATTTCAGGTTTCACCAATTTACAAGAATTAATAAGCCAAACATACAATGAGAGAATGCAGTATGAGTGGGTTGGTTGAAACAGGAATTCAGTTTTAAAGGCTAACTTCTGGCAGAGGAGAAAACACTAGGTAGCTTAGGAATGGAAGTTTGATGGAGTGGGATGTATGCAGAACATTTCTTTTTGTAATTTCTTATTTTTAAATATATAGGAGTAGATAAAGGGCATTTGCGTTAAAAATATGTCAAAATAGCATCTGGCTTGTAGACAAGAAAATAGTAATTTCTCCTCTGGCAATGAAGCCAAAATTGACAAGAAATGACATTTCACAGATACCAAGTGCATCCTAGTGACAGGCTAGGCATATTAAGTGAACAAAAATGGGACTTTTATAGTAAAGATATAGTGCATTAGACACAGACGATTTCATTCAAATGGCTTCAATCCTTTGTCTATGCTTAAAACAGTCACAGAATAAATAAAATTTTAAACTTCAAATCTGAAATATTTCACACAGTACATCTCTAGAAAAACCTAGTAACAGTGAAATCATACTGGAGGTAGAAACACTTTTTTTTCCTATTCGTAGAGTATTATGTTTCTTCTCTCAAGAAAGTAAATCAAAATAGTGATATTCTTTCAGCAGGGAATGAATAAGAAGGTAGAATCTCTCTCTCTCTCTCTTTCAATGGATAATGTAAATGTCTGTGAGAGTGTGCATATTTTCTTCAAAATATCTTAAACAGTAATATGTGGGGATAATAGCATATTCCGTTCTAGTCCATTGTTATCTGAATAAGTTTCTTGATATAAATAATTACATGCATTGAAACAAAAGACCTAGCATCCTCTATAAGATGTAAAAATAAGAAGTAAGGAAAATAAAAATCTAGTTAATTTTTGGAGTGAATCTGAAATAAAGAGCAATTTTATTGTGGTGATTATAACCAGTAGTAAAACAGCACTGATTAAACTACTTAATAAAAATCTAGTTAATTTTTGGAGTGAATCTGAAATAAAGAGCAATTTTATTGTGGTGATTATAACCAGTAGTAAAACAGCACTGATTAAACTACTTAATATGATTTCTCAAGGGACAGAAAATTGGAAAAGTAATAAAGGCAAAATGTGAGAAACCCTAGTACCCTTGTCAGGTAATTTTAATGATCACTTGGAAATTATGTTAGTGAAAAAAACAATGATACTTCTGGAAGAAGGATTGAAACATTTGAAAGAGAGAAATATTCTACAAATTTCTGGCTCAGCCTCTGACAAAGCTCTTCTTATATACTACTATGTCATTGACAACAAAAATATCTTTACAGAAATTGTATCCTTGATTCATTATAACAGATTCAGCAAAATGTAAACAAGCAAGGCAGGAAAACCCAAAAGATATTATAAATATATAAAACTTCCCACTATAAAAGAAAATGTTGAACTTATTAGGTGGATGAGTTATTAACTTTAATTGTAGGCATAAATTACTAAAGAGATGGTTTGTGACAACAACAACAACAACAATCCAAAACATTAAACGGAAAACGAGAGATCGAAGGTTTGTAAGAATTCATAAGGAATATATCTTGTAAGATTCATTTTATATCCTTCATTGAGAGATCAAAGGAATTGCATAGCGAGTGCATTGTGACTTCAAAGCATTGTAAAGTCTTATTCAGATATCATTGTTAATAAGGTGATAAAAATGAGGTAGGAGGTTATGTTCAGGCATTATTAGAAAATTAAAAACTGATTTATAAAAATAATTAGGACTAGCAGTTACAATTAATAGAATCCTTCATATTTACCAAATACATTTTTCCATATATTGAAGTTTAGTGGAATAACATTCTTCTCTAATTTCATACACATAATAAGTGACAGAAAATGCACCAAAAAAAGAATTCTGTTAATTCGAGATTTCCTTAGCTTCTATCGTACTCAATGTAACTTAAAAGAATATAGAAGACATACGCATGAAGCTGAAGCTGTATAAAACATGACATGTACTGGATAATAAGAAATATATGAATAATAATGATATTTTAAAGACTTAGTCTTTCAGTAAGATTAATCTTAATAGGTATGAATATGAGAATGTGCAGTTAGTTTTCAATTCTTTAAAATAAATTAATTTATTCCAGGTATGCAAATCTGGCTCAATATTTGAAAATTAATTATGTAATTCACCATAGCAAAGGCCTAAAAAGAAAAAAAAATCACATGATCATATTGATTAATGCAGAAAAGAACTGACAATTTCAATTCAAGGTAAAACAACTAGGAACAAAGATAAATTCCTCAAGGTTATTAAAAAAACAGCTTACATAACACTTAATGGTAGCAGACTGGATATTTGGCACTCCTTCAATTCTAAAAATATCTTCTCTCACTACTCTTATTCAACATTGTGCTGGAAGATCTATTTTGTCCGAAAGAGAAGAAAATAAAAGGTATATGCATTGGTAACATGAGAAAAAAAGTATTTCTTTACAGATAACATTATTGTCTATGTAGAAGCAATTTAGTTGTCCAACAATACAATTTGCAACAACAAATATTGAAATTTTGGGGTATAAATCTAATAAAATATGTGTGGAGTTTGTATGCAGAAAACTATAAAACATGGATGTATATCATTAAAGATCTAAATTAGAAAAGAGGTATTTGAGGTCATGTATTGGAAGACTCAATATTGTCAAAATGCCCATGCTTCCAAAATTTATCTACAATTTTAATAAAATCTAATTCAAAATATCAACAAGATGTTTTGTTGATATTTATAAGCTCATTTCAAACTTTATTTGAAAAGGAAAGAACCTAAAATAACACAATAACAAAGAGGTACAATGTTAGAGTACACACACTACCAATTTGAAGATGTGGTATAAAGGCATATGAATCTAGGCAGTGTTACATTTTCAAAACAAAGACATAAATATTAATAAAACCAAATAGAGAGCACAGAAATAGACCTGCAGAAATACAGTCAGCTTATTATTCAGTCAGTAAGATAGTACAACAGAAAAAATATTTTCAGCAAATGGTGCTAGAATTTGATATCAATATGCAAAAAAAAGAACCTAGACATAGACTTTAGACCTTTTACAAATTCAACTCAACATGGATCATAGACCTAAATGTAATATGCAAAACTGTGAAACATCTAGAAGAAAACAAAGGGGAAAATCCAGGTGACCTTGGGTTTGATGATGATTTTAAAATACAACATCAAAAGTATGATCCATTATATTAAAAAAAAGATAAGTTGGATGTTATTTAAAGTAAAAATGCTCTGTGAAAGATACTATAAAAGAGTAAAATAAGACATGAACAGGGATAAAATAACTGTAAAACACTTTTATGATAATGAGCTTGCATTAAAAAATTCAAATAACTGTAAGACCCAACCAAGAAAGCAAACAACCAAATTAAAAAATTGGAAAGAGATCTGAACAGACACCGCAACAAATAAGATACACAAATTTCAATCATAATATGAAAATATGCTCAATATCATGTCATAGGGCGATGCAAATTAAAACAATAATGAGATACCTCTAAACACCTATTAGAATGGCCAAACACGCAGACATAACACAAAACAAAAATCAACACAGACCCACGAAACAACCTGGCAATTCTAATTGCTTGGGAGAAAACAGAACAACCGAACCTCTTTTTTTTTTTTTTTTTTTTGTTGAGATGGAGTCTCTGTCGCCCAGACTGGAGTGCAGTGGTGCGATCTGAGCTCACTGCAAGCTCCGCCTCCCGGGTTCAGCCATTATCCTGCCTCAGCCTCCCGAGTAGCTGGGACTACAGGCACCCGCCACCATGCCTGGCTATTTTTTTTGTATTTTTAGTAGAGACAGGGTTTCACCATGTTAGCCAGGATGGTCTCAATCTCCTGACCTCGTGATCTGCCTGCCTCGACCTTCCAAACTGCTGGGATTACAGGCATGAGCCACCGCACCCGGCCAACAACCGAACCTCTTATTCACTTTTGGTGGGAATGCAAAATGGTACAGCCACCATGAATACAGTTTGGAAGTTTTGTACAAAATTAAACATACTTTTACCATATAATCCAGCACTTGCACTCCTAGGTATTTACACAAGTGAGTAGAAAAACTTAGATCTGCACAAAAATATATATGTACAGGTTTATAAGAATTTTATTCATAATTACCAAAGACTGTAAACAACTGAGATATTCCTCAATGTGTGAATGGATTAAAATATGTGGTGCATCCATACAATGAAATAGTATCCAGTGATAAAAAGTAATAACTGTTGAAGTCACTCAAAAGCATGAATAAACCTTAAATGCATATTGCTAAATGAAAGAACTCAATCTGAAAGGCTACATGCTGTATAGCTCTCTATATAAAATTCTGGGAAAGACAAACCTAAAGATAGTAAACAAATGAGTTGTTAATGGAGCAAGGGATGGGCTTTAATAGGTAAAGCACAGAGCAGAGAGGTGGAACTATGCTATATGGTAATTCATGGTAAATACATGACAATATTCACTTATCAAAACCCATAGACCTTTACATCTTACAGCGTAGAATGACCTCAATGAATGTGCATGTGTGTATATATAAATATATGTGCAAAATACACACACACACTTCTATATATCATCAGGTATTTTTCAGGAAAAAAATGTGGACTGTGGCAAAAGAAGCCACATATATTACAAATGTGCGAAACAATGTACCTTGTACTATCCCATACAAGAGGCAGGGGCCTCTCACCACCATCTCATTTTTCCTTATTGGTGCTAGGTGAGTGTGAAGTCCCAAGTTCCTACTGAACATTGCTGATAGCAGAGGGAGGAGGAGAAGAATGCTAATCACACCACTCTATTTTTATTCACTGATGTCACGCGGAAGTGGAGGCAGTACTCCCCACTGGCCCTGCTAACAGGGGAAGGGAAAATAGGGGGTCCAATTAGTCCTGTTTCAGTCTCATTGCCACCAGTTTGATGTGGGTCTTTATTTCTCCCACTGGGCCTTGATAACACTAGGGATAAGGGGAATGTGAAGTGATTTTTAGTCCTGTCTTGCTCCTCTTTTTTCAGCCTTGTTGATGACAGAGAGGTTTGGAAGGGAAACTTCCACTGTCTCATTGAACCTCATTGACATGGAGTGGGAGTGAAGCCTAATGGTGACTAGTTCCATCTCTCATTACCTCATTAAGTCTTACTGCTAGTGCGTGGGAGTGGGTCTCAGTTTGCCAATGGCCCACACTGACACTACCTGCTAAACGAATCAGAGCACTGCCTGCTTCACCCAGGTGGTGCAGCACCCTGCTCAAAGTGCTAATACTGCTCAAGTGGGGGGAGAAAAGGACTGTTTGCTTCCTCCCACCAGGGGATGAATGATTAGCTGCCTTTTAACCTTACAAACACCATCCAGCAAAGGAATTGATTGCACTACTTGCTTCCATAGGAAGTGAAGGGTGTGGGGTGGAAGATCAATTAGTTGTTAGCCTAGTGAGACTGTGTAGAGTAGGTTATGAAATTTGTTTTCAACCAGGATTTGGCTAAAGATATAAATGAGTATTGTCAAAAATGTGTGTTCTGTTGTTAGGTAATGTTTTTCACAAAGGGAATGAGTTTTTCTTGTAGTTTCATTGTTGTTATTGCTGCTGCTGTTTATTTCCCAATTCCTGTTTCCACTTCTGTGTTGGTGTCTTCTGCAGTGCCCTCTCAAGGATGTATGGGAAGAAATAAACAAAACAAAACAGGAAACTCACTGTAATTTTGTTTCTTGCAATGAGTACTCAGGTAATAATTAGGTACTTAGGCAGACTTCTAACATTTAATGTTTATTTACTGTGTTATGTCCAGGGCATTTTTAATTGTAAAGACAAAAACCTGGGAGAAATGGTATTATTATATCTTGGTAGACTGAAGTTTCTTCACTTTTAAAAGATAGTTTTGCTGAATGTCAAACTCTAGGTTAACAGTCTTTTTCTTTCAATGCTTTGACTATGTCATTTCACTGACTTAAAGTCTTCTTGATTTCTAATGAAGTATCAGCTATTAATCTTTTTGAGGATACCTTTATGTAATGTCATATTTCTCTTGTACTTTTCATGATGTTTTATTGTCTTTTTCTTTTAGTAGTTTGATTGTGATGTATCTAGTATCATCTCTTTGGGTTTATTCCATGTAGAGTTTATTGAGCAACTTGGAAGGGCACATTAATTTTTAAAATCAAATGTGGAATGTTTTAGGCCATTATATCTTCAAATAATAATTTTGCACTGGCTCTCTCTCTCTCTTACTTCCAGAACTTCAGTCCTTATAGATGTTGGTACACTTGATGATGTCCCTCAGGTCTCTAAGGACCTGTTCAATTTTCCTCATTGTTTTTCTTCCTTTTGTTTTTCATACTGAGAGGTGACAGCGTGCTGGCAGCCCTCGCTCGCGGCGCCTCATTGGCCGGCTCCCTCTGCTTGCGGGAGGTGTGGAGGGAGAGGCGCAGGCATGAACTGGGGCTGCGTGCGGCACTCGCAGGCACTCGCAAGTGCTCACACGCCAGCGCAGTTCCGGGTGGGCGTGGACTCAGAGCACCCTGCACTGGGAGTGGCTGGCCGGCGCTGCAGGCCCAGGGCAGTGAGGGGCTTAGCAACCAGGCCAGCAGCTGCGGAGGGTGCAGCCGGGTCCCCCAGCACTGCCAGACTGCCCGCACCGACCTTGAATTCTCCCCGGGCCTCAGCCGCCTCTCTGCTGGGCAGGGCTTGGGACCTGCAGCCCACCATACCGAGCCTCCCCCACCACCCTGTGCCCATCCCCCCTCCCGCCCCCTCCCCCACGCGTCTCCCCTCCTGTGGGCTCCCACGCTGCCTGAGCCTCCCCTGACAACAGGCGCCGCCCATGTTCCGAGGTGCCTAGTCCCATTGATCACCCAAGGGCTGAGGAGTGCAGGCACGCAGCACGTGAGGGATCCACTAGGGAAGCCAGCTGGGGTCCTGAGTAGGTGGGGACTTGGAGAACTTTTATGTCTAGCCAGAGGATTGTATATGCACCAATTAGCACTCTGTGTCTAGCTCAGGGATTGTAAACGCACCAATCAGCACCCTGTCAAAACGGACCAATCAGCTCTCTGTAAAACGGACCAATCAGCTCTCTGTAAAATGGGCCAATCAGCAGGATGTAGGTAGGGTCGGATAAGGGACTAAAAGCAGGATGCCTGAGCCAGCAGAGGCAACCCGCTGGCGTTCCCTTCCACACTGTGGAATCTTTGTTCTTTCACCCTTTGCAATAAATCTTGCTGCTGCTCACTCTTTGGGTCTGCACTGCCTTTATGAGCTGTAACACTCACCGCAAAGGTCTGCAGCTTCTCTCCTGAAGCTAGCGAGACCACAAACCCACCGGAACCAACGAACAACTCCAGACGCGCTACCTTTAAGAGCTGTAACACTCACCACGAAGGTCTGTAGCTTCACTTCTGAAGCCAGAGAGACCACGAACCCACCAGAAGGAAGAAACTCCAGACACATCTGAATATCTGAAGGAACAAACTCTGGACACACCATCTTTAAGAACTGTAACACTCACTGTGAAGGTCCGCGGCTTCATTCTTGAAGTCAGCGAGACCAAGAACCCACCAATTCCGGACACAATACTGGATAATCTCAATTGACCTGTATTTAAGTTCACTGATTCTGTCTTTTGCCAGTACGATTCTTGCTGTTAAGATCCTTTAGTAATTTTTTCATTTCAGGTATTGTTCTTTTCAACTCCAAAATTTATATTATGTTATATTTTATAATGCCTATGCCTTTATTGATACTATTTACTAGTTAGGCATTGTTTCTATACTTTTATTCAATTTTTAGACATGGTTTACTTAGGGATTTGAAAATGTGTAAAATAGCTGATTTAAAGTCTTCTTGTCTAGTAAGTGAAATATCTAGACCACCTGAGGGACAGTTTTCTATTGACTACTTTTTTTCTATATTGGCCAATTTTTCCTGTTTCTTTACTTGGCTTGTAATTTTTGGTTGAAAATAAAACAATTTGGATAATATAATGTGGAAACTCTGGAAAGCAGGATTCTCTGCTCTCTCTCTGCAGGACTTGGTTTGTTATCCTTTTTGTTTGTCTTTGTTTCCTAACCTTCCTGAACTTTGCATTTCTTGTAGTGTGCAGCTACTGACAACTCCACGTTGTTGGGTTAACAGTAGCTAATGATCAATGAGGGATGTCCTTGAATATCTTGAATCGATAATTATTTAATTATTTGCTGAGACCTCCATGTATGTTGGGACACATTCACCAATCAGGCAGTATGCATCTCTGCCTTACCCTACACTTCTTTTTAGGACCTCAGGCTAAGCCAGAGTTGGAAGACTGGGCCCCTCTAAGATCTTTCGTGGGCATGTGAACCACCTTCAATGTCTTCAGGAGTATTATAGAATTTTTTTAATCCTCATGTAGACATCTTATTTGCCAAATATTTTACTTAAGTTTTGTTTTTTTCAGAATCTAGTTTGCTCCAAGTGGTTTTACAGCTTCAGGAAGCTGTAATATTAGACAACTTCCACTGATTATTCTCAACAAACTTCTTGGAGATAGGGCTTTCCCGATATTGGAGGGAACTTTGCGTCAAGTCAAATAATGGCAATGTTCTATAAATGAGGATGTTCTAAGCAGTTATAAGAAAGATGAAATCATGTCATGCTCTGTGGATAAAAATCTTTGAAGAACTCCAAACCCATCTTCCCTGTCAATTGCTGCAAGTCTGGTTTTCACAGCCACTATGGTTGTGAGGTTGCTTCTTTTCCAGGTTTGTATGGAGATAGGGAGAGGAAGATGTGACTAAGTCAAGTTAAAAGGCCATGAAGTTATCTGTACTTAGTGGCTATGCAATCTTTCTTTAGTAAACACCTCTCAGAATTTACCAAGCCTTTGTATAACTTCTAGAGTTTAGTAAAAGTTGATTTTGATAATTTTTGACAGGGTTCTTGTTACTTTAATAGAGGAATGGGTTTAAAAAGGCTCTCACTTTGCCATCCTGGAAGTGCTTTATATCATTTAGCATAATTGCCAAAAACAAATAAAAAGTAGAAACAATTTTAATTTTAAAGATATTCAGAATCACTGAAGCATTTAGTATGTAAGCTCAGATGTGTACGTAGTGATTACAAATTCATAATATCTCATGGGTAGTTCTCACTACGTTTCTCTGGTTCAAATTTTAAAAGCAAATTTCTAAGTGGTCACACCGAATGAGTAAATTGAATAATTCTAGTTATATTTCTTGTCTTTACAACCATTAACATTACTTACTTTGCACTGTAACCTATTGTTATGCATAGTGTTTATGTATACACATGTATACTGTATGTATATACATATAAGCAGAAGTATATAAGGCTACGGAGGTTAGAGTCACAAACTGTCTCTAGTCAGCTAATTCACTTGTAAAGTGAATTCACGTACATGAGTCCAGATATTGGGTTAGGTGTTGTCGGTATAAGTGGAACTTGCCTATATTAACTTCTATTTAGAATAAAATGTTTACTAGAGGATAGTAATAAGATATGCTAATTTGAAGCACATCTCTCTATATAATTTTAACCGTAACAAGAGCAAATGATTAAAATGTAGTACCAGGAAAGATATTTTTGGAGAAGTATTTTATGAATGACTTTTTAAAGATGTATTGGTACTGGAGATAATAAAAAGCAGTCTAACTGTTATGGCTTTTATTACTGTTTTTATATTTTCTGCAGAAAATTTACTCTTCGTTGTTTGCAGTTGAAGCAATTTGTCCCCCTCTCTCCATCTATAATATGCAATGTTTCAAAGCTCAGTGAGTTTTTTCAAGCTTGTCTGTTATCAAGATAGTGTTAATTTCATCATACCACTCTTCTTTTACTTACTGGTCTTAGATGGATCCAAAACAATACATTTTAACATGTGCAATGCTGATGCTTCCAGGTGCTACAAAACTAGTGATAGCCTGGATTTATCACTTTTCTCATTAAGACGATATATTCAGCCATAGTAACACATAGTTCATACATGATTTTTGTTTTTGATCTTTAATGAATGTTTTGAGAATTCCCTTTGATTTTGAAAATGAAATAAGATTTCATCTGTCCCTCTAGACATGACAGAAAGGTAAATGCAATGTAGTTTTTGCTTTTTCTTCCTATGAAAAATCTTCCACTTCTCAGGTTGACACTGATTCTATGCTTACAAAGTCAAGACAAATAATGAGCATATTCTGATGCTACAGATTTAATGTTTTCTCCCTCCAATATCGTATTTGTTTTTAAATTCAAGCCATTAAGGGGCTTTTCCAAACACAAGATAAAGGTATCTACATTTGCTATCTGAATGGTCTTTAGACATTTTGTCCAGTAGCTACCTAAGTAATACCATGCATATTGCTCTTGTTGCTTAATAGTACCTCTGGTCGCATCTTTTCTCGTTGGAGTCCCTGATCTTTCAGCACTCTGTTACCCTGGCTGTAAGTATCGTAAACCAAAAGTCCCTCTGTTTTTCTTTTGATAATTTTAATACTGGAACACTATAAAATGGTATTTCTCCTTATCACTTAAGGTTATTATCTTCACCTTTATCATGTAAGAGCCAATTTTATTTTTTAAAGAAGGTATCAGCAACCTTTGTTCTATAGGGTCAGATAGTATTTTAGTTTCACAGGGATATAATCTTTGTTGTAACTATTCAGCTTTATATTTTGTACTACAGACAATATGTAAATAATTATGCATGACTGTTTTCTAATGTATTTTTGGATGCGGAAATTTGAATTTTATATAATTTTACATTTTACAAAATATTCTTTGATTATTTAAAATAATTTGAAAAGAACAAATTATCTAAGTTCATAGCTGCACAAAAACATGAAGATTAGATTTGGCTGAAAGGCCATAGTTTGCCAATCCTTAGGCTAAAGAAAGAATATATAGCCCTCCCATTGCCTGTCAAGTTGTTGTCATGTTCCTAGTCAGGGGATAAAAATTGCAACCTGAATGAAGAGAGAGTTTTCTACATTTAGTTTTAAGAAGGTCTGATAAAGTTCTGGAAAGATAGGCCATGTTTAGAGAATGGGGAGAAGTTTACGTGAAAATCACCAAAGCTGGAAAGGGTGTTGGAGTTTTCTGATAAGTAAGCAGCAGGGACATTGACTTGTAGGCCTCCACAATGAGTTTATAAAAATCAGCCCTTTTAAGACTAGAGGGAACTGCTCAAGTATTCATTTTGTACAGTTAGCGCATCTAAAGTAGTAATGTAATAAGCTGGTTGTATACACATACACACACACACAGACTGCAGTATACAAAACATCTAAGAATAAGTTTTACTCCTGGGATCGGGGGAAAGGAGCAATAAGAACTGATATGGTTTGGCTATGTCCCAACCCAAATCTTACCTTGTATTGTAGTTCCCATAATTCCCACGTGTCGTGGGAGGGACCTGGCAGGAGGCAATTGAATCATGGGGGAAGCTACCCCCATGCTGCTGTTTTCATGATAGTGAGCAAGTTCTCACAAGATCTAATGATTTTGTAAGGGATTTTCCCCTCTTTTCTTGGCACTTCTCCTTCCTGCCATCATATGAAGAAGGATGTGTTTGCTTCTCCTTCCACCATGATTGTAAGTTTCCTGAGGCCTCCACAGCCATGTGGAACTGTGAATCAATTAAACCTCTCTTCTTTATAAATCACCCAGTCTTGGAAGTTCTTTATAGTAGCATGAGAACGGACTAATACAACGACATTGTGTCATTTAAAATCTGAAGAGGATTTCTGTCTGTTGGGAGCATTAGCAGTGCCATTTTTAAGGACATTTGTGCCTGGGGGGAAACAATAGCATCCTCCTTGTGAATCCAATATGTTTGAAATGTTAAAATCAAGTAAAACATCAGTTGTCCATGAATGGAAAAAGTGCAAGAAAAATGGAAGTAAGAATGTCTATGTTATATTTATTCAAACATAATCACTTACTGTCTATGCTAGGTTTTGCTTTCATAGCATTACTTAAGAATTGCCCAACTACATCTGGAAAGAAAAGGCAGTGTTTTATATCTAGATCATGTGGGTACTTTATTTGTAACATGACGCTTATGAGTGATTTCATTTAGTAAGAAATTCAAGTCTGACTCTAAATTCAAAGCTCTTACTAAAACTCTTTAGAATTCTCCCTTGGTATTTAAAATATATTAAAGGCTGTTTATCGGCATTCTTGAAAGCTAATTAAAAGCCCTCCTTTGACTCACATAGAGACCTCATGTGTTCCTCAAAAATGTTCTGGTTGAAGAATAATTTAATTAAGAAAAAAGCAGTGGGTTTCTGAGCAGCTTAAAAGTGAGATGCACTTGGTGGGAAGGGTCAGGGAGAAGGAGTCATTGCTTCCAGGAGGAGAGGAGAGAAAGGAACCTTTTTCAGCTTTTGCATTATAATATCTGGTTCACATCATGGCATGGTGTTGAGCAGACTGGGAAGAAAGTAAGAAAAGCACTAGAGTTTTTCTTTAAGCTTCAAACTGAGTTTCAGTCAAAGGCACAATATTTTAGAGTTACGTTGGTCATTTTAATCCATTTTGAATTTCCTAAAATATTTTCCTTAAAAACATTGTGTAATTTATTTCTTTCTGGAAGATACAAATTGCATGCATATCACCATACGTACAATTGTAATCTCCTATCCAAAAAAGAAGATTTTTTAAACTAAATTCCTATCCTTTTTAAAAATATCAACTGTGATACATTGTATCAAGGAAAATTACAAAGACTTACATGATAAAAGACATAGTATGGCAACAGGATAGAAAGTGTTGACAAGGCAGGGGATAGGGAGTGAAATTAAATGTAGTTTAAGAGATAGATTATGCGAGACTATTACAATAATTATTACTATCTTTATCTTCATGAAGAGCCAAATGGAAGCTATTAAAGATTTTCAAATGAGGGTGGGAATGTCACTTACAAGATTTGAAATTCAAAAGGCTGCTATGGCTGCATTACAAAGAATAGTATCCGGAAAAGAGACAGGGGGACTGGTTATTAACAAAATCTTGTGCATGAATGGGACAATTTAGAGTGAAGAAGAGGCGAGCTACAAATGAGGCGCTAAAACTACACTTATACCCTGCATGTAGCTTCCTGAAAGTCCATTCCATATTGTCTCCTTAATTCAGGATTCTTCTATCCTGTGTTCTTAGAGTCATCAAATATACGATTGATTCTGTCCAAATGCAATTGAGTGTTAGCAAGCTATGTAGAAAGCACTATGCCAGGCAACAAAATGATGACACATATTTAAATAATTATCACAATAAGAAAAGCTAATGTAGTTGTATGAAAAGTGCTACAGAAACCTGGAGTGCTTAAGCATTGATTAAATATATGAAGGAAATCAGGACAGTGTTTACAAAGAAAAATAAAAGAAGATAAGCAATGTATTGGCTCTAGTTTATAGGCAGAATCATGAATTTTAGGCTCATGATGCAGTGAGTGTTAATGTTATTAGAAACTGGTAGCAAAATTTCTCATATTTTGTCTTCTTTAGTCAACTGTAAAGGAGTTTTGAGAATATTTAACCAATTCTTCTTTGTGTATTTTAAAACATTTTATGAGTCACACAACTGAATTACTTTTTAATAGAGCATGTTTTCTTTCCAAACTAATTTTTGGTGAAAAAAACTGAGCTATTTCCATGTACAAATATTTAATTAAATCTAATGTGTATTTGATCAAATATTATGTGGATTTTTCTATAATACAACTGCTCAATCTCATCACCAAAAAGTATGATATGGTATTCTTAGTATGAGAAGAAATAAATAATAATTTAATTAATCATTATACAATTAAAATAATTTAATATAAGAATCAGGGTACCTGGACCATTATTTCACATCTTATACCAGCTATTCTAATAGTTTGCAGGGGTATCCAATCTTTTGGCTTCCCTGGGCCACATTGGAAGAGGAATTGTCTTGGACCACACCTAAAATACACTAACGATAGCTGATGAGCTAAAAAAATCACAAAAAAACCATAATGTTTTAAGAACGTTTACAAATTTGTGTTGGGCTACATTTAAAGCCATTCTGGGGCACTTGCGGCCCACGGGGCACGGGTTGGACAAGATTTGTTTAAAGTAAAGCATTTAAGAAAGGAAAGGAAGAAGATAACATGTTTAAGAAACAAATATAATGGGTATTTTCACTTACAGAGTGTCTCACATGCCACATGATGGGTCCATTAACCTCATTTGGTGAATTACAGTAATTTATGGCCTGTCTCTACAGCCCCACGCCCCCGACACAAAAATTGAAAGTTTTGAATAGTATCTGTCTTGAATGTATTTGTAGTAACTGTCATCATATGTTATCTGTTTACATATTTTTATAAGTAAAGATATTAAGTGAATTACAAAGTTAAGTATGCCCTAAGAGGTTATACTGTTAGAGCAAATACACCCTAAAAGAGTAAACTATTTATTTTTTGTAAATGATGTTAACTTTTAAAAGGTGAAGTTTAGTGAAAGAGAAAAAAAAACAGGAAAAGAAAAGAGAGATACAGGTATATATTTGTTGGCCACAAAATTGCCCCAAGATCTAAGAAACATTATTAGAAACATATGACTGCCTCTGAGTGTATAATGAAAAGAACAAAACAGAGAACAAGTATGGCAAAATTTACGTTGTTCAGAATAATGTGATGACTTACTTAGGCTGAAGACAATTTTGAGTACGTTTATATGCTTATTGACCCTATGAAGTGTCTGTTTCAGAAATTTGGTTCATCTATATTGTAGCAAATAAGAAATTTATTCTTTTTTATGATCAATAATATTTTGATATGTGTATACTACATTTTGTTTATCAGTACATCAGTTGATGGGCTTTTGGAGTGTTTTCAATGTAAGCTACTACAAACAATATTGCAACGAGTGAACTAACACCAATGCACTAGTTATATTTTTCTTTTTTTTTTTAACAACTATTTTTATTTCTCTTTGATATACTTCTGTTTTCCATAGTGGCTATACCATTTTACATCCCCAGTAGTATTAGATGAGGATTATTAATTTTTGTATTCTAGTTAACACCTGTTATTCTCAGTTTCTTTGAGTATTTATCCTCATGGGTGTGAAGGTGTATCTCATTGAGATTTTGGTTTGTGTTTCTCTCAAGACTAATGATACAGGCATTTGTTCATATGTCTGTTAGAAATATCTATATCTTCTTGAAAGAAATGTCTATTCAAGTCATTTGCCCAGTTTTAAATGAGGTTGTTGGTCTTTCTGTTATTGAGTTGTAAGAGTATTTTATATCTTAATACTAGATAATAATCAGGTATATAATTTGCAAATATTTTCTCCCATTTTATTGCCTTTTCACTTTCTTGACAGACTCCTTAAAAAGTTTTTAATTTTGGTGAAGTCTACTTAATCAAAATCTTTTTAAAATTTTGTTTCTTGTGCTTTTGGTGTTACACTTCAAAAACTGTTGCCCAATTCAAGATCGTAAAAATTTATACCCCTCATGTTAATAGTTTTATAATTTAGCCCCTATATTTAGGTATTTTTATTCATTTTCAATTGTTTGCACATGGGGTAGATAGAGTTCCAAATTCATATTGTTGCATGTGGCATGCATTTGTGAAATACACCATTTTTTCCCATTAATTGGGTCTAATGCCATGGTTGAATGTCAAGTTACTATTGAAATATGGGTTTATTTCAGGATTCTTTTCATCTATATCTATGCCCTTATGCAAGTAGCATACTTTTTAATTACTGCAACTTTGTGGTATGTTTGAAATTGTAAAGTGTGAGTCTTCCAAAATTGTTCTTGTATTTCAAGATGGTTTTGGCCATTTGGGGAACCTCATAATTTCATAATCAACTTAAAACACAGCTTTACATATCTGCAAAAAAAAAAAAGGCAGTTAGGAATTTAATTGTGGTTGCATTGAATGTATAGCTAATCTGAGTAGTATTGTCATCTTAACAATATTAAGTCTTTTAATCCATGAGCATGGGATGTCTTTCAAGTTGTTTAGATGCTCTTTGATTTATTTTAACAGTGTCTGATAGCTTTTAGCGTACAAGTCTTACAGTTCATTGGCTAAATTTTCATACTGATGAATTTAAAAATAAAATTGTTGTGTGTGTGTGTGTGTGTGTGTATAGATTATTTAGGATTTTCAGTATATAAGATGATGTTATCTGTGAATAGAGATTGTTTTATTGCTCTTTTTTTAATTTGGATGCTTTTTTTTTCCTTATCTAATTGTTCTGATTAGAATTCCAACATAATGTTAAATAGAAATGCCAAGAATAAACATTTTGTCTTGGTCTTAGGGAGAGAATGGAAATCTTGTCTTATTCCTGATATTAGGACAAAATATTTTGGTCTTTTACCATGGATGACCTTTAACAAGTTAAGAAAATTCCCTTCTTTCAAAAAAAGTTTTCATTTTTTAAATTAAGAAAGGGAACTAGATTATGTCAAATGCTTTTGTTTTACATCCACTGAGAACACATGTTTTATCCCCTTTATACTCTGTATATGGTATACTAAATTGATGGGTTTCCATATGTTGAACCACTTTTTTTTCCTGAAATAAATTTTACTTTGTCATGATGTATAAACTTTTTAATATATTGCTGGATTTGTTTATAGCATTTTTGATGATGTTTGCATCTACATTTATAATAGATATTGGTCTACAGTGTTTGTTTTCTTGTGGCATCTTTGTTTCATTTTGGTATTAAAGTAATGCTAGAATAAAGTAGGGAGCTCCCTAATCCTTTCCTTTATTTTCTTTCTTCCTTTTTGTTTTATTTTGAAACAGTATTAGAAAGACTTTACTAATTCTCTTTAAACATTTCATAGAATTTACCTGTGAAACAAACTTGCACTGTACTTTTCTTTGTTGAATTGTTTTGTTTTGTTTTTGATTCCTGATTCTGTCATTTTACTTCCTGTAAAGTTAATTCAGATATCGACTATTTTCACTTGTGTCAGCTTGTGTGTTTCTAGAAATTTGTCTATTTTTCTAGGTTATTTAATTTAGTGGCACACAATTGCTTATAATATTATCTTATAACACTTTCATTATTTTTAAGGGTTGGTAGTAATATCCCAAATTGTATTCCTGTTTTTAATAATTTGAGTCCTTGCTCTACTTTTCTTGGTCAGTCTAGCTAAAGATTTGTCAATTTTTTTGATCTCTTCAAAGACCCAACTTTTGGTTTCATTGATTCTGTTGTTTATGTTCTGTCTCATTTATCTATTATCTCATATCTTTTACTTCTTTTTTTCTTTTGATTTAGGTTTAGTTTCCCCTTCGTTTTCTAACTTCATAAAGTCTTTGTTTAGATTATTGATTTGTAATCCTTCTTCTCTTTGGAGGCATTAACAGCTGTAAATTTCACTAAGAACACGATTTTCACTGCATTGCATTAAGTTTTAGTATGCTGTGCTTTCATTAACCTCAATATGATTTAAATTTCCCTTGTGATTTCTTCTTTGATCTATTATTTGTTTAAATTAAGGGTTCTTTAATTTCCCCATACTTGTGTATTTTCCGGATTTCTTTCTGTTATTGATTTTAAGATTCATTTCTTTTTGTTGAAGAAGGTATATGCTATGATTTTAATCTATTAAAGTGATTGAGACATATTTTGTGGCTTAACCTATGGTAATAACTGATAAGTTCCAAGTCAGATGAAATAAAGGCAAGCGCTTTATCTGGTCCTTCAGGGAGCCATTGGCCAGGTCAAAATAAATCACCTGATCTCTCAGGTATTAGGTACATATCAGGAATGAAGGCTGTCCTCAAGGCTGCCACAAAACTGGAAGTGGAGAATGATACAAGAGGAAGTCAAATCACCACAAACCTCTCTTATCAACAGTCAGCTATTTTCCTTGATTTAGAGTTTTTCTCGTTATTGTAAGCTTTTGATTAGACTCCAGATTTCTAAAAAAAGGTGATTCTGACAGTTTTTACGTCTGTTCATTGCTTTTGTGGAAAGATGGACTTTCATAATTTTCTCCTTTACCATTTCTACTAACGTTATCCTGTTTTTCAGTACTTTTGAGAATTTTTTTTTTTAAATTTGAAGTCAAATTTATCAATTTTTCCTTTTAAGTTTCTTTTAAGTTTTGGCTTTTATGCACATTTAGAAATCTGTGACTACCTTAAAGTAATGAAGATATTATCCTACTCTTTCTTTAAGACAACTTGTAATTTTAGTTTCCATGTTAGAATCTATGGTCTAACTCAATCTATGATCTTCAGTTAATGTGCCCCATTGCTTTTTTGTTTCTTTATTCTACTATCTTTAAATTAATTGTGTATTATATACTATTTTATATATTGTATATCTACTTCTGGAATATTAGTTACAGGTCCATATTTTGTGTTTTCAGTGTATGCTATAGGGAAGAACTTCTGAGATTATTTATCACTTTGTTCTTTTATGTTTAAGTTTTAGCCTTTCTGTGCCTTTCTGTGCTCTCAGAAATCTGTGACTACCATAAAGTGACAAAGATATTCTAATACTCTTTGTTTAAGTCGACTTAATTTTAGTTTATAAGAATCTATGGTCTGTCTTGAGTTAATGTGCCCTATTGCTTTTTCTCCCCCTCATTTTTTTGTTAAATTAATTGACATTTTATTTCCAATATCAGAAAAAAGCTTTTTGATGTGTTTCATCCAAACGTAGAGTTAGTTAATGTGGAATAGCTAATTCAAGAGTAGATACCACTTTTTAAAACTTTAATAATTTATTTTTTTAGGTCCTGTTTCCCCATACAAGGCTACGTTTATATTTGCTGGTAGATATAATCCCACCTCACCTCCCTAAGGAAACCTAGCCAATTAGTATTGAAAAAATTGGCTTTCTCATATCTTAATTCTAAGCAAAAATTTTCCACATATCTAATTATGATTTAAGTAACATAACTTGAAATGTAATATTGGTCACAACTCTCACATTATTACCTTGCTTGTGAAAGGGCATTTGCTATGATTGATATCTAAGAACAATGTTATATTTAAAATTCAATACTGTTTTATTTTAAATATAAAATTTAATACTGTTTTATTTTAAATATAAAATATATTTAATTAATTATAAAAATATAAAAATATTTTAAATATAAAATAAAACAGTATTAAATTTTATATATAAAAATAATGTTATATTTAAGAGAGAATTGGAAATGGGAGAATATGCTATTTAATTATTCCAAAGTTTTTTAAAAATCCAATACCAGTATTGGTCATCATTCTAATATATCTGTTTAATTTCTCATTATATCTGGACACACATAGTATAAAACAATGATTAATATTCTGAGTTTTGAAGTTAAATAAATAAAGATTAGAGTGAAATTATAGCTTTTATCAATTTTGTGGCTTTGACAAATTATTTTATATTTCTAATACTTTTCTATCTATATAATGTTGATAATATTCATATATATTATAATATAATTAGATTATGTATATAAACTTTTAGTACATTTACAACCATATAGCAGAGACTTAATAATTTATATCAATTTTGATCCTTTACAGCCTTGAGTTTAACATTTTACCTCAGTAAAGACACTTGAAACAAGATCTATTTCTAATAACAATGTTTTAGTTTGTTTAAAAATAGGGCGTGGTGGCTCACGCCTGTAATCCCAGCACTTTGGGAGGCCGAGGCGGGTGGATCATGATGTCAGGAGTTCAAGGCCAGCCTTGCCAACATGGTGAAACCCCGTCTCTACTAAAAATACAAAAATTAGCTGAGTGCGGTGGCACATGCCTGTAGTCCCAGCTACTCAGGAGGCTGAGGCAGGAGAATCGTTTGAATCCAGGTGGCAGAGGTTTCAGTGAGCTGAGATCGTGTCATTGCACTCCAGCATGGGCAACAGAGCAAGACTCCATCTCAAAAAAAAAAAAAAAAAAAAGGCCAAAAATTCTCATTATTATTATTCAGTAGGAGAGGAATAAATAAAATGATGTAAAATTTGCCTTTTTTTCAGACATGGAAATAACTTCTGGTGTACACACACAAATATAAGCAAACAAACAAAATCAGCCTTGTTTCTATTGCTAACAAGTCACTACTCTAGAGATTTCAATAAAGAAGATTTATTATAAAAAGAAATAAAGGCATTTGGCAAAATGCCAAATTTGTTCATTTGTTGCATTTGTATTAATTGCTAAGTCACATAAAAAATCAGTAGAAAAACTAGAAAACTCTTTAAGATAAATAACGTGTCTCGTGTACTTGACTTCAGTTCTGACCTTGATTTTTTTAATATACTTCTCATATATTGATATGTGATATTGATAGTGAAACTGTCCTTGATTTTTTCAATATATTTCTCATATATTCATATGTGATATTGATGGTGAAACTGTCAATATTTCACGCAGCTTTTGTAATCCAAATGTGATTTTCTAAACAGATATCGACTGTCATTTCCAGTATTTGGTGGCAAAGCAAACATGATCTGATAGAATTTGTATTCCTAAAACACTAATGAGTATATTGTGAGGAAATTATCAGCAAGAGCATATTTGTGGCTATGATCTTCCAGACCCCTTTAAATTAAGTGTTTTAAAATGAGACGCCCAAATTTGCAATGTTAAGTTATGATTAGCCCCATCTCCCAACTATAATGGAATACACATGGGAAAATCATGGGATGCTGATTACAACACCTGGTGACCAGCTTAAGCGGTCTGCAGCTAATAGGAGTTATTGGAACCCGCCTGACAGCTGCCAATTTGAAAGTGTACTTTACTTCAAACCTACCATTAATTTAGCAGAAGTAGAGTAGTGAAGTCCAACTAAACACGACCGCTGTCAGAGTCCATCACTGTGAATTTGACAAAGATCTTTTAAGAGGGATATTCTTATTCCCCAAACAAAAGAACAAAGAGAAACTGTATCTTCAAGGATTAGAATTACGGACCATTTAACTTTATGAATAATATGGGTTTTTTTTTAACTTTTATTTTAGGCCCGGAGGTACATGTGAAGGTTCACTACATAGGTGAATTCGTGTCATGTGGGTTTGTTGTACAGATTATTTAATCACCCAGATATTAAGCCCAGTATGCAATGGTTATCTATTCTGTTCTCTCCCTCCTCTGAAAGCCTCCACCCTCAAGTAGACTCCAGTGCCTATTGCTCCCTTCTTTGTGTGCATCAGTTCTCATCCTTTAGTGAAAATATGTGGTATTTGGTCTTCTGTTCTCGGGTTAGTTTGCTAAGGATAATAGCCCCCAGCTCCATTCACGTTCCCACAGAAGACATAATTTTGTTCTTTTTTATGGCTGTATGGTATCCCATGGTATATATACACCATATTTTCTTTATCTAGACCACCATTTATAGATACTTAGGTTTATTCCATGTCTGTGCTGTTGTTAATGGTGCTGCAATTAACCTTAGCATTCACGTCTTTATGGTACAGTGGTTTATATTCTTCTGGGTATACACCTAGTAATGGGATTGCTGGGTTGCATGGTAGTTCTGCTTTCAGGTCTTTGAGATTTGAGAAATTAGCATTACTGCTTTCCACAATGGTTGAGCTAATATACACTGCCTCCAACAGTGTGTAAGTGTTCCCTTTCCTCTGCAACCTTGCCAGCTTTTTTTTTTTTTTTTGAGACGGAGTCTCACTCTGTCGCCCATACTGGAGTGCAGTGGTGCCATCTCTGCTCACTGCTAACTCCGCCTCCTGGTTCAAGTGATTCTCCTGCCTCAGCCTCCCGAGTAGCTGGGGTTACAACCGCTTGCCACCATGCCTGGCTAATTTTTTGTATTTTTAGTAAAGACGGGGTTTCACCATGTTGGCCAGGATGGTCTCAATCTCCTGACCTCATGATCCGCCCGCCTCAGCCTCCCAAAGTGCTGGGATTACAGGCTTGAGCCACCGCACCCGGCCCATCTGTTTTTGTTGTTGTTGTTTGTTGTTTGTTTTTTTTTTTTTTACTTTTTAATAATAGCTCTTCTGACTGGTGTGAGATGCTATCTCATTATGATTCTGATTTGTATTTCTCTAATTATCAGTGATATTGAACTTTTTTTCATATACTTGTTGGCCACATGTATGTCTTCTTTTGAAAAGTCTAGAAGTTAAAGCAGAAATCAAGAAGTGTTTTGGAACCCAAGAGAACAAAAATAAAAGCAGTATCTCTGGAAACAGCTAAGGCACTGTTAACAGTGAAACTTACAGCACTAAATGCTCACGTCAAAAAGTTAGAAAGATCACAAATTAACAACCTAACGTCATAACTGAAAGAATTAGAGAAGCTACAGCAAGTCAACCCCAAAGCTAGCAGAAGTTAATATATAACCAAAATCAGAGATGAACTGAAGGAAATCTAGACACACACACAAAGAAACATTCAAAAGATCACTAAAATCTATGAATTCATTTTTTTAAAAAATTAATAAGATAGGTTGGCTAGCTAGACTAATGAAGAAAAGAGAGAAGCTGTAAATAAACACAATTAGAAATGATGAAGAAAATGTTATTACTGACCCCACAGAAATAAAAATAACCATCAGAAACTACTACAAACACCTCGATGTTTTATTTTCAATTGCAATAAAAGCATTTGAGAACTACATATGGGCTTATATCCCTGGGAGCATATATTTTACATTACCTTCTTGCTGATCAACCTAGAAATGGGCTGTTTCTATTTTTTCCAATAAGTTTAGATGTTGCTTTCAACTTCTTACATAAATGACATTTTCACAAGTCAAATAGAATTAGATAACGTGAGATATTCATCACCATTTGATGCACTCCAAAGTTATGTCAAATTGAATATACTTTTCTGCTCTAGTTCAAATCTAATTATTAAGATTGTATGCAGCGAGATAAGTATGTAAAGAAAATTTATTATTTTTTTAGATAGCAAACTTAAAATATATTTTCACATTTAAGCAGGTCTCTCACTAAATATAAATTGTGGACAGTGAGAAGTTTTATTTATATATTACTAAAATAATAAAGGGAAACTGCAAATCACTTTTAGTCAAACAGTCCATCCATTAGTTTTAATCCTCTCTCTCTCTAAATAAAACTAGGAAATATTTTTGTAGGAAAATACCTCCTATTTGAAACACACTTCTAAGTATATTTTTTTATGTTCAAATAATGCAAAACATAGAGGAAATGAGCTGTTTTACATGATATTCTAAATATGACCCTTAACGTTTGCAGAAGGCAGAATAGTACTTAAGTTATGCCATAATGAGGGGCTTGGAAATAGGTTGTTTCATTGAATAGATAAATGTGCCAGCAGTAAAATAAAACAAATAAAATCAAACAAACATATAAAAACACAATGAGCTTCAGGAAGAATTGCAAATTAACAAACTATTCCTTTCTGCCTTCTGTGTGTGTGTTTTTTTTAATTTTTCTGGTATTTCTCCCATTTTTTTTGCTCTTAATAAATCTTTTAAAATTTATCATAGAGTTTAAAATGGCTTGCTTAACTTTTGAGTCTAGGACGGTTTACCGCAATTAATTGTCAATATTCTTTTATTGTGCAAATTCTAACTAAAGAGAGGAATTCATATGTAACAGTTAATCACTTTATTCTGGATTAAGGAATAATAGTTTTCTGACAGGCTCTGGATGAAATTTTTTTCAACTTGATTCCACTCTATCCCATTGAGCATAAATTAAGATGTAGAATCATTTTGTATGGATTCAGTTATGGAGGTGTACATCGAACACAAGCACTAATTTATAGAGGTGCGTTCTCTAAGAAGTGCGTGTGAGCAACATAGAAAGTTCAATGCACACTTAGGACATATTTAAACAACAAAGTAATAGAAACAAATAAGTAATCTGGCAATAAAGAAATATTAAACAAAGAATGCTACAAATATATAATAGAAAAATCTTTACTAGTGAGAGGTGACAACGTGCTAGCAATCCTCGCTCACTCTAGGCGCCTCCTCAGGCCTCGGTGTCCACTCTAGCCGCGCTTGAGGAGCCCTTCAGCCCGCTGCTGCACTGTGGCAGACCCTCTCTGGGCTGGCCGAGGCCAGAGCCAGCTCCCTCTGCTCATGGAGAGGTGTGGAGGGAGAAGCATGGGCGGGCGCCGGGGGCTGCGCGCAGTGCTCGCGGACCAGCGCGAGCTCTGGGTTGGGCGCGGGCTCGGCATGCCCCGCACTTCTAGCAGCCGGCAGGCGCCAGTGGCCCTGGGCAGTGAGGGGCTTAGCACCCGGGCCAGCAGCTGCGGAGGGTGCGCCGGATCCCCTAGCACTGCCGGCCCACCCTCACCGCGCTCCAATGCTCCCCAGGCCTCAGCTGCTTCCCCACGGGGCAGGGCTCAGGACATGCAGCCCGTCATGCCCGAGCCCCCCACTACCAGTGGGCTCCGGCCTGGCCGGAGCCTCCCAGACAGTGCTGCCCCCTGCCCCACAGCACCCGGTCCCATCTACCGCTCAATGGCTGAGGAGTGCGGGCGCGTGGCGGGAGACTGGCGGGCAGCTCCACCCGTGGTCCTAGCACCGGATCCACTAGGGGAAGCCAGCTGGGCTCTTGAGTTGATTGGGGACTTGGAGAGCTTTTATGTCTAGCTGAAGGATTATATATGTACCAATCAGCACTCTGTATCTAGCTAATCTGGTGGGGACTTGGAGAACTTTTATGTCTAGCTAAAGGATTGTAAATGCATCAATCAGTGCTCTGTGTCTAGCTCAAGGTTTGTAAACACAGCAATCAGCACCCTATCAAAACGGACCCATCAGCGCTCTGTAAAATGGGCCAATCAGCTCTCTGTAAAATGGACCAATCAGCAGGATGTGGGTGGGGCCAGATAAGGGAATAAAAGCAGGCTGTCCTTGCCAACAGTGGCAACCTGCTTGGGTCTCCTTCTACATTGTGGCAGCTTTGTTGTTTTGCTGTTTGCAATAAATGTTGCTGCTGCTCACTTTTTGGGTCTGCACTGCCTTTATGAGCTGCAACACTCACTGCAAAGGTTTGCAGCTTCACTCCTGAGGCCAGTGAGACCACGAACACACCAGGAGGAATGAACAACTCCAGAGGGCAGGAACGAACCAGCTCCAGATGTGCTGCCTTAAGAGCTGTAACACTCATCGCAAAGGTTTGTAGCTTCATTCCTGAAGCCAGCGAGACCATGAACCCACCAGAAGGAAGTAACTCCAAACATGTCCAAACATCAGAAGGAACAAACTCCGGACACACCATCTTTAAGAACTGTAACATTCACAGTGAGGGTCTGCGGCTTCATTCTTGAAGTCATTGAGCCCAAGAACCCACCAATTCTGGACACATTAGCAATACCAATTATAAATACTGTGAAGAAACATAGAAAATTATTTTTGGCTACAATGATCTGATATCCCAGGTTGCCAAGGATAATAACCTAGAAAACCATATTTTCCTCAGCTTGACCAAATTTTAGATAGTCATTTTTCTGCCTCTGAGCTCCTGATTTCACTTTGTTACTTTTAAAGCAAAGCGTTTACTTTAGGACAGTTCTAATTGCAAATGCCTTCTCTGAAACTTTGAGATATAAATCTTTTTAAAAGCCCTTGCCATATTTCTCAAGGAATAAGGAAACATCCTTTTGAAATATAATTGTCAAAGAAAGTAATGCCTCTCTTTCTCTCAGTGTCTGTAGGAAAGAACAACTAACTTATGTATGTTCCCTACTCCAAGTTGTGTAACTACCTTCGGTCATGAAATTATAATATGAAATATTTTTTTCCTTTGGTTAAGGGCAAGTAACAAACATAGATGGCCTATGATTTTCCTTACTTAAGGTTGTAAAATCTCTCCAGCACTTTGTTTTAGTATTGTTCAGTTTGGACTCACTTTGGCCTTTCTCTCCTATTGCGATAGCTTTGAAAGAGGTCTTGCTTATAAAGAACGCTCTAAATTTCTTCGCCTTTTAATTTAAAAATTGTTGGAAATCTTAAGCTCAAATATTCAACAAAAAGTGTACCAAAAATTTTGGCTTTGAAGATTTAATTAAAGAGAATTTAAAAAGTATGTCATTAAAATTTATACTTACTAAATCAATGTATGATGTGAAAAATATAGAAAAATCAAACGAGTATACTTTTTATTTTGAAAATTTAAAATATAAATACTTGTAGGAATAATCTTTTAATGGAGCTACTATTTAAAATTAAACTGATTTAGGGTTTTTCCCCCAGAATTATATAGAGTTGGGAAACTAATTTTGCAGTAATAAAGTTTGGTAGAATATTGAAAGTCATAAATAATAGTTATTTGATGAGTTTTGTCTTATGAAAATCTATGTAAAAGGAATTTTACATGAAGGCAAAATTCAGTATCCATGAAAACATTTGGGCTGAAATATTTACATATTTCCATGTGAAAGGAAGTAGCATTGAAAATATCCTGTTGGCAAAATCTAATCAGTGCTTAAAATGTCCTGCATTAATAGCACAGACAGTATGTTTCCCGTTAAAAATAACATATGGTTTTAGCAGTAATTTCCAGTAAGCCACATCAACCACAAAATGGATACTCGCTGAAAAAAAATTTCAGATCTTTAAGCTCTTTGTAATAACAGTATGGGCAGGAAACTCTGGCCTGGGTTTAAAAAAAATTTTCAGGGCTAAAACATTTATGACTAATTAAATTCATAACCAAAACCCTAGATAACGTATTACCTTATGTCAGAGGAGAATTATACGTTTCCAATTTAATGCTATTTTAATTCAGCTTCTGCTAGAGTTATTAAAATCTTCCGATTTATCTAAAATAGAAGTTAACTTTGTTTTGTGACTCTACAGCTCTTTTGTACCCAATGCCAAATATACAATAAAACATACAGGTAAAGAGTAGAGACAGAGATTTAGAATCAACAGAAAAAGTGAACAATAAAAAATTCATATATTAGAGAAAAGGATTTTACAATGAACGTTTTAAATATGATATAGAAACAGAAGAAAAATAGATGGAAATATAGAAAATGCTACTAGAAAGTTTAAAGTTTTTAAACTATTAAAATGGGCTTTCTAGAATTGAAAAAATGCAATACCTGAAATTAATATCGTAATGTGTACATTTAACGGCAGTTTGGACACAGAAGAATGTTGAATTAATGAAACTAAACACAAAAACAAAATAATGGAATAACACAAAAGGAAACATAAGATAGGAAAAGGAAAGAGAGAGAGAATAGAAATGAAAAGAAAAGACTAGGTCAGAGTTAAATAAACGTGTATCTTGCGTACAGAAGAAAAGAAAGTATCAATCCACAGACTCAGCGAACATAGAATACCGCAAGCAGGATAGATTCGAAAATAACTTTTTAAAGCACATTATAGTAAATGCTGAAGACCTAAGACTGAGGGAAGAAAGACAAAAAGCCCCAGTAGAAAACAAGGCACTACTTTTAATGAAGCAAAAATAGAATCGACAGCTGGAATTTCAACAGAAATAAGGAAAGATGGAAGGCAGTGTATTAACATCTTTAAATTTCTGAAAGAATGTAACTGCCAACCCAGCATTGAAAAACTAAAGCCTGTATCCTTCAAAAAGGGATAAATAAATATGTTTTTGGATAGACAAAGACTGAGGGGTTTTATTGTCAACAGCCATGCAATACAAAATGGAAAATTTTAAATAATGACATGGATGTGCCGAAGAAAATTTTGTATCAGACAGTACTAAATCAGCAATGCATATGCTAATTGTTAGAGTTGCTATTACAGAGATAACAAAACAATCTATAACAAATAGAAGAAAGTAAGAATCGCAAAAATGTTTAAAGGAAGGCAAGAAATCAAAATCAAAGAAATGTAAAATATGTATCTATACAAAATGAATAATAATATATGTATGTTAACCGAACTACATCAGTAAGTGAAGTAATTAAATGATATGTAAATGTGTAAATGGACTATGTCTTTGTGTATACATAGATATAGATATGTATTTATATACTGTTATCCCTGTGTTAAATACTGTATGTGTTCCCAATGTTGAATTTCTCATGAATGCTCACACACTGTGAGTTAGGGATATTACCAACATGTTAAATATGAAAAAAACAAAGTGCAAAAAGATCAAACTGTATGCCTGTCTGAGTCTGTTTGGGCTACCATAACAAAATACCATAGACCAGATACTGCTAGACCCTGCATTGAATAAGGTAGAAGTATTTTTGAAATCTATTTACTACTGTTTATTTCATGGTGTCTTTTAATTTCAGATTTAATATAATCCAAAAAGTTCAGGTTTGAAAAACACTAAAACATTATTTACCATGTATATAATGTATTACAGTATATACTATATATATAATGTGTTATATACTATATATAATATGTACACAGATACATTCATTTTAAAATTTACAATTATATTTTGGAGAATATTTCTATATAAATAAAAAAATTTGTCCAAAGCATAGCATCAAAAAATTATGAAGATTTTGATTAATCGTACCTTTCAGATGATTACTTGAAAAGAACTTCATAATTAACCCATTCAAGGATAAAAATGTCTGTATACATTTTGAAAATATAGACTATGTACCTTCTTGACATAGGAAGAAATAAGAATGAATACAAAAATATAATATTGGAACCTTCTAACCTCAGGTTTGCTTGGGTTTCTATAGAAACCAGAGATGAAGTCAAGAGATTGCGTGCATGTAACTTATTTGGTAAAGTAATTTCCAGCAACGCTGAGCAGTGTTTCCCCACTGGTCCAGTACCTCCTTTCCAAACATCATGACTCTGTGAATGTTGGCAGTTTCCAGCAGATGTCTAGCCTACCCGAAGTGAAGCATCAGAAATAACCTGGGGCAGATAAAGGAGGTTCAGCCAAACCAAGATGTTAGGTCACAGCTGGGTGAAACTAGCTACAACAAAAATAAACAAAGTAAAAGACAAGCTGTGAAATTGGCAGGGAGTGAGCAAGAACTATGTGACACATCCCATAAATATGTAAATTACTACTTAGTAATTCACGCCAACTCTTTCAAGTAAAATTTATTTTAAAAAAGTCTTTACCCTAAATGAACAATCATACATTCTTGAAAATAATCCCTGAGAATAAGATTAAATTTCCTCTTTAAATACTTTCAAGTTGTTAGAAAAAAATCTTGTGTACATTTACAAAATTTGCATCAATTTTTTGTAAGAATTTAATTGTGAAGTTTCTCTTTTCACTTTCTTAAAGAACAAAGTATAATTGAATATTAAAATGTAAATATTCTTATAGTACTGTGTATTTGAGAAATGAATACAAGGTATAGATCTGAAAAATATCACCAACTACTGGCCGGGAGCTGTGGCTCATGCCTGTAATCCTAGCACTTTGGGAGGCCTAGGTGGGTGGATCATGAGGTCAGGAGATCTAGACCATCCTGGCTAACACGGTGAAACCCTGTCTCTACCAAAAATACAAAAAATTAGCTGGGCCTGGTGGCGGGTGCCTTTAGTCCTAGCTACTCCGGAGGCTGAGGCAGGAGAATTGTGTGAACCCGGGAGGCGGAGCTTGCAGTGAGCCAAGATTGCGTCCCTGCACTCCAGCCTGGGGGACAGAGCGAGACTGTCAAAAAAAAAAAAAAAATCACCAACTACTATGTGTCCCTCAGAGTTACTTATTTAAACTCAGTCTCCTTTTCTATACGCCTTGGTTATTCCATTCAAATAACATATACTGTAATGGTTAAGAGGGTGACTGTGAGGTTGAACTTGTTTAAAAGCTCATTTCATTGTTAGAATTAAGCTTTCCATCAATTGTCTGATCCTGGATATGTCACTTAGACTCTGTGACTCAGCTTCCTTATTTAAAAATAGGGAAAATGATATCTGTTTCATGCTTGCAACATACTTAGAACACTCATTTAAATGGTTTTGCGAATGTATTTACTCAAAGGGATTAAGTAATGTGCCCTAGATCACATCACTTCTGACTAAATCGGGGGACTAGAGCCGTGACTGTTAAACTTTCATTCCACCCCATGCCATTCCCCACAGTGCCTAACACGATGGTTTTTGTGATGTCTTTTTTTCTCTAAAATGTATTAATTCTATTATTTAATGAAAGAAAATTAGTATTTTAAATTATATAATGAGCTCCTCAGTAATCACTAATCAAAAAGTTTAGCTAATCACTACGGATTGATTGGTTTTGCTTTTGAGGTATTTGAACAATGTCTGGATAAATAAATGTCCTTTTTTTTTAAGCATTTATTGGAAAATATGTGAAACAGCCTGCTCTTAAGGATTTATCCTGATGCTTTTAGAAGAATTGGTATATTTTAGAAGCTCAAGCCTTATCCGGTTTGGGAAATAGAGAAGACTGACAAACTGATTCTTCCAATTGATTCGCTAATACCTTTCAGTGATATGCAGCAGAAAATGGGTTTATGATGCACCGTAAGACCAGAAATCAACAATAGTAAGCCAAATAGAAAAGTCAAAGAGAATGTCCCTGGGGGCATCACTATGGAAACCAAGGAGGCTCAAGTTAGTAGTACAGGAGAAAGAGAAAGTGCTGGACAAGAACAGAGCCCGAAACAAATTAAACCAAAACCTTGTGGTTGCAGCTGAAGCAGTATTTATAATCCTTTACAATGCATGCCTTTATTTCAAATTTCTTTTCCCATGATGGTGCTAGGCTCTGTAAACAGCCATGGCCCACAAGATCAGGCATTTCAACTCAAAATCACTACTTCATCATAACAAAACTTATTTCAAGCTACATTAGGCTTCCCCAGCTGGGCTAAATATGACTGTAATATAATGTTTGTTTCTAAAATATAAGAGAGGAACTTTCATTCAGTCACCAGTGACCTGAGACTGCTGTATCTTAAAATTTCCACTTAACTTCAGAGATATAAATTAGGTCCTGGTCTTCAGAGTTATAAATTAGACCCTGGTTTTCTCTCTGCCTTAAGAGAATTTAGGGGGAAAGACTCAAATAATTTCAAGGAGTTTTAAAGAATATTTTGGGAGAGAGTGGATATCCAGAGATATTGTAAAGAGAAAAGGTTTTGATTGTTGGGCTTCAATGTATATAAGGTCACGTTAATTCCATTTGTGGGTCTTCTACATTACTTTCGGCAAGTTTCACAATCTATATCCTAAAACCATGTATATTCTATGATTCTATTTGTTCCAAGCAGTAAGGTATATTGATATATAATGATAAGAGATGATCAAACACTAAACTAAGTGCAAACAATAAAATATTTTAACACACTTTTAACATTTACAACTAGTGACCTAAGTATTACCTGAGGAGTATGTTGTGTCTCATTACATGTACCTGCCTATAGAATTTACATGTTTCCTTCTAACTAAATTAAAGTCTTATCTTAGGTACTTGTATTTATTACTCATATCTCTCATGCTTGATCTTTTATGAAATTAATACTGGTCTACATTTCCTTCTGATAGTATAATTTTAGGCAATCTGAGACCATCAATTGTAAGTTGTTGATTTGAGCTTCGGAAAGCTGAAGATAGTCAGGACCTCAAGTTCTTCTTGCTAAATGATATTTTTTGGCTCTGTTTTCCCACCCAAATCTCACCTTGAATTGTAAGAATTTCCATGTGTCAAGGGAAGGACCAGGTGGAGGTTATTGAATCATGGGGACAGTTTCCCCCATGCGGTTCTCTGATAGTAAATTAGTTCTCATGAATTCTGATGGTTTTATAAGTATCTGGCATTTCCCCTGGTGGCACTCCTTCTCTCTCCTGATGCCATGTGAGGAAGGATGTGTTTGCTTCCCCTTACATCATGATTGTAAGTTTCCTGAGGCATCCCCAGCTATGTGGAATTGTGAGTCAATTAAACCTCTTTTCTTTATAAATTACCTAGGCTTAGGCAGTTCTTTATAGCAGCACTAGAATGGACTAATACACTAAGCATGTCACAAAGAATATTACATGTCAGAAAAACATGGTGATATGGATTGGCTCTGTGTCCCCATCCAAGTCTCATGTTGAACTATGATCTTCAGTGTTGGAGGAGGGACACTGTGAGAGGTGACTGAATCGTGGGAGTGGATTTTCCCCTTTTTGTTCTCATGATAGTGAATAAATTCTCAGAAGATCTGATGGTTGAAAAGTTTGTGGCACTTTCCTCCTTGCTCTCTCTCTCCTACTATATTATGCTAAGACGTGCTTGTTCCCCCTTCACCTTCCACCATGATTGTAAGTTTGCTGAGGCCTCCCAGCCATGCTTCCTGTGCAGCTTGTGGAACTGTGAATCAACTAAGCCATGTTTCTTCATAAATTACCCAGTCTCAGGTAGTTCTTTATAGCAGTATAAGAACAGACTAATAGATAAAATTGGCACCACAGAAGTGGGGGCATTGCTGCAAGAATACCTTAAAACTACTTTTAAACTTGATAATAGGCAGAGGTTAAAACAGTTTGGAGGGATCAGAAGATGACAAGAAGAAGTGGGAAAGTTTGGAACTGCTTAGAGACTTGTTGAATGGTTCTGATGAAAATGCTGATAATGATATTGACAGTGAAGTCCAGGCTGAGGTGGCCTCAGATGGAGATGAGAAACTTATTGGGATCAGGAGTAAAGGTCACTCTTGCTATGCTTTAGCAAAGAGACTGGAAGCATATGCCCCAGCTGTAGAGATCTGTGGAATTTGAACTTGAGATAGATGATTTAGAGTATCTGGCAGAAAAAATTTCTAAGCAGCAAAGCATTTGAGAGGTTGCCTGGCTGCTTCTAAAAGCCTATGTTCACTTGCATAAAGAAATAAATGACCTGAAACCAGAATTTATATGTAAAGTGAAGCAAAACATTAAAGTTTGGTAAATTTGCAGTCTGACCATGAGGTAGAAAAGAAAAAAAAAATTCTGGGGAGGAATTCAACACTCCAGTAAAAAAGAGCCAAATATTAATAGCCATGATAATAGAAAAAACTGCCTCCAGGGCATTTCTGAGACCTTCGCTGTGGCAGCCCCTCCCATGACAGGCCTGGATAGCTAGGAGAGAAAAATCGTTCTCTGGGCTAGGCCCAGGGCCCTGCTGCTCTGTGCAGCCTTGGGACATGGTACCCTGTATCCCAGCCACTCCAGGTTAAGCCACGTATAAGTGGCCAAGGCCCAGCTCTGGCCATTGCTTCAGAGGGTACAAGCCCCAAGCCTTGGTGGCTTCCACATGGTGTTTGGCCTGAAGGTACATAGAAGGCAAACGTTGAGGTCTGGGAGCCTCCACCTACAATCAGAGGATGCAGGAAATCCCTGGATATCTAAGCAAAACTCTGCTGCAGGAGTGGAGCCCACATTGAGAACATCTACTAGGGCAGTGCAGAGTAGAAATGTGGGGTTGGAGCCCCACAGAGTCCCCACTGGGGCACGGCCTAGTGGAGCATTGAGATCAGGGCCACCATCCTCCAGATCCCAGAATAGTAAATCCACCAGCGGTTTGTACCATGTCCCTGGAAAAGTCACCGGCACTCAATGCCAGCCCATGAGTGCAGCCGTGGGGGCTGTAACCTGCAAAGCCATAGAGGCAGATCTGCCTAAGGTCTTAGGTGCCCACCCCTTGCATCAGTGTGCCCTGGATGTAAAACATGGAGTCAAAAGAAATCATTTTGGAGCTTTAAGATTTAATGACTGCCCTGCTGGATTTCAGACTTACATGAGGCCTATATCCCCTTTGTTTTGGCCATTTTCTCCCTTTTGGAATAGGAGCATTTACCCAATGCCTGTACCCCCATTGTATCTTGTAAGTAACTAACTTGTTTTTTGATTTTACAGGCTCATAGGCAGAAGCAACTAGCCTTGTCTCAGATGAGACTGTAGATTTGGACTTTTGAGCTAATGCTGGAATGAGATAAGAGTTTGGGGGATTGTTGGAAAGACATGATTGTGTTTTGAAATTTGCAAAGGATGTGAGATTTGGAAGGGGTCAGTGGCAGAGTGCTATTGTTTGGCTCTGGGGCCCCAGCCAAATCTCATGTTGAACTATGATCATCAGTGTTGGAGGAAGGGCATGGTGGGAGCTGATTGGATCATGGGGGAGGATTTTCCCCTTGCTGTTCTCATTATAGTGAGTGAGTTCTCATGTTATCTGATCCTTTACAAGTGTGTTGCACTTTCCCTTTTTCTCTCTGTCTCCTACTTCACCATGATAAGATGTGCTTGCTTCCACTTCGCCTTCTACCTTAATCTTAAATTTCCTGAGGTCTGTCCAGCCATGCTTCCTGTACAGCCTATGGAACTGTGAGTCAATTAAACCTCTTTTCTTCAAAATTAGCCAGTCTCAGTTCTTTTTAGTGTGTGAGAATGAACTAATGCAATTGGACAGCAAATGTTTCTGCTCTTCTATGCCTGAAGAAAAGGGGATGTCCCATAATCTAAATAAATATGAAGAGGACTTTGCTTTCCATGTTACCCTGGAATCTCTGTGGACCACTGATAACTTACCTCACAATACAATACTCCAAACTGTTACATACTCTGTAATGCCTTCAAATTGGAGTCATTTCTAAACTAATGAGTCATGCAATTTAAGAAACAATAATAGATAATATTGTTGTTTTGGAAAAGCTGTTTCTTTTCTTTTTGGGCTGTCTACACTAAATATTTATTGGAACCAGTGACATATGAAAGACTGGTACTTAGATGTGATCTGTTTCAGTCTTCTTATGATTTAGATGTAAAATGAATTTAACATAAGTATTCAAGGTTTTTGAGCTATTTTTCAGAATCCTGTTGAGATGGTATTGGGCTTCTGAATTCTCTCTGTTGAAAGCTATCTTGTTATATTAGTTTCAAAAATAAAAAGAGAGGCCTGTAATCCCAGCACTTTGGGAGGCCAAGGTGGGTGGATCACAAGGTCAGATTGAGACCATCTTGGCTAACACACGGTGAAACCCCGTCTCCACTAAAAATACAAAAAAAAAAAAAATAGCTGGGTGTGGTGGTGGGCATCTGTAGTCCCAGCTACTCAGGAGGCTGAGGCAGGAGAATGATGTGAACCTGGGAGGCAGAGCTTGCAGTGAGCCAAGATAGCGCCACTGCACTCCAGCCTGGGTGACAGAGCAAGGCTCCGTCTCAAAGAGATAAATTAAATTAAATTAAATTAAATAAATAAAAAGAAACACTAAGTGAAAACATAAGAAATACCATGGCTCCAATGCTTGCTGAGATTTATGTTTTTGTTCTGTTTAGTGAGCCTTTGTCATAAATGTATACGTGTGTGTGTGTGTCAGGGGGGGATCTCCAGGTATGAGAAACCAGAGATATATCCTTTCTAGAGAGATAATCTATATAGGCATGCATATATACAAAACAGAGACCTTTGTATGTCATATTAAATTTCAACATACTCTGGTTGGTTATATATTGTTCTTTTATAGATCTCTCAATGAAAAAGTAAACTGAGGAGACAATGATTTATGAGAAAATAATTCTACATTCAGGACTTGCCATTCTATAGAGCTACCTGGGTTTTAAAAGGATATTTATTGATTTATTAACCTATTGAAGGACATATAGTTGCTTCCAGTTTGGTGCAACTATGAATAAAGCTGGTATATATTCATGTGTAGGTTTTTGCATGAACATAAGTTTTCAAATAAATTGGGTAATGCCTATAGTATGACTGCTGGATTGTGTGGTAGGACTGTGTTTAGCTTTGTAAGAAAGTGCGAAACTTTCTTCTAAAATGGCTGTAACATTTTGCATTCCCTTCATAGACCGTCATGTCATCTGTGAACAAAGATTGTTTTATTTCTTCCATCCCAATATGCATATATTTGCTTTTTTGGTCTTCTTGCATAATCAAGGACAGGGGTTCCCAAGATGGTAATGATCTGTGGCCTGTTAGGAACATGACCACACAGCAGGAGGTGAGTTGTGGGTGAGCGAGCATTGCTGCTTGATCTCTGCCTCCTGTCGGATCAGTGGTGGCATTAGATTCTCATAGAAGCACAAACCCTGTTGTGAACTGCACATGTGAGCTGTTTTAGTCCGCTCTCACACTGTTATAAAGATACTACCTGAGACTCGGTAGTTTATAAACAAAAAAGGTTTAAGTAATTCACAGTTCTGCATTGCTGGGGAGGCCTCAGGAAATTTACAATCATGGCAAAAGGCAAAGCAGAAGCAAGGCACGTCTTACAAGGCAGCAGGAGAGAGAGAGGATGCAGGGGAAACTGCTACTTTTAAACCATGAGATCTTGTGAGAACTCCCTCACTATTAGGAGAATAGCATGAGGAAATCTACCCCCATGATCCAATCACCTCCTACCGGGTCTCTCCCTTAACATGTGGGGATTACAATTTGAATTGAGATTTGGGTGGCGACACAGTGCTAAACCATATCATGAGGTTTTGCACTCCTTATGAGAATCTAACACCTGATGATCTGAGGTGGAACAGTTTCATCCCCAAAGCATTTCCCCCAGCACTGTCTGTGGAAAAACTGTCTTCCACAAGATCAGTCCTTGGTGCCAAAAGGTTGAGGACTGCTGATCTAGGCCTTCAAGTATATTGAATAGGAGAAAAGCATACAATGTCTCAAAATTAATTATTATGTTAGCTGTTGGCTTCTTGCTTTTTTTTCTTAAGAGGTTCTTTATCAAGTAGAAAAAGCTTGTTTCTATCCCTAATTTGCCGAGGGTTTTAATCAACTATGGATGATATTTTTAAGTGCTTTTTCTGCATGAATTTATATAATCATATAATTTTTTTTCTTTATCCCTTTGAAATGGTAGGCTACATCAATTAATTTTTGAATATGAAACCTACCTTACATAAATGAAATAAATCCAACTTGTTTGTGGTATACAAATTTTCTATAGATTTTTTGATATGATGTATTATGATTGATATGTTAATATTGGTTGAACATTTTTGCATATATATTTATTAAAGCCATTGCTCTATAGATTTCCTCTTTTGTAATACCTTTATCTAGTTTTGGATAGGATAATGCTGGCTTTATAAGAATAAGTAGAAAGTGCTATTTCTGCTTATGTGTTTTGGGAGTTAATTTGGAGAATAGGTATCATTTCTTATTTAAATATTTTGTAGAATTTACCACTGAAATTTGGAGTTGTTTTATTTATTGAAGAGTTATAATTATTCATTCAATTGCTATAATACATATAGATCTTCCTGGTTATTGATGTTTCCTCGTGTGAGTTTTTATAGTTTGTGTCCTTCAAGAATTTTTATTTCATCTACATTACAAATATATGGGCATATATTTGTGGAAATCATTCCTTTCTTAACCTTTTAAAGTCCACAGGATCAATAGTGATGTCCCTTCTTTGTTTTGATGTAGACAATTTGTTTCTTCTCTCTTCTTTTTGTCAAATTGATTAATTTCTGTATAGATATACCACTTTTATTCATCTTTTTCAATAACCGTTTTAGGTTTTGTTAATGTTCTTTATGATTTTTTTGAATTCAATTTTATTGATGTCTGCTCCTATTAAGTATTTTGTTATTTTCTACTTGAACTAGGCTTAAATTGTTCTTTTTTTTATAGTTTTATATAATTAAAACTTAGGTCAAGAAGAAATTGTCTAATTTTATTTTGGCTCCAACTCTGAGCATTTGAATTGAATGGCTAAGGCTGTTTTAACCAAGCTAAATTTGACATAGGTAACTTCGCCTAATGCTCCTTAACAACCTGATGGAAAATAATATGTATAGCAACTTAGGCTAAACATTTCATAATTTTATCTGAATAAAGTAAGGTTGTTGTCATGCATCTTTGCAGTTTGGCATTAGTCTCCATATCTTCTTACCCAGTGTGTGCCTCTAGTCCCTTAATTCTTTCATTTCTAGATTGTGCTCAGAGGTCTTCAGAGTTAAGCCATGCTTTGGGTTAAATTGCCTATTTGCCAGCAAAAGTACATACTTAAAACAAAAAGAAGAAGATAAAGAGGAGGGGCAATATGTTAGAGGAGAACACTCCAAAGATTGCTCCCCCAAAGAAGGCCTAGGTTCAAACCAAATAAAACTACCTCTTGATATATTATAAATAAACTGTTAAAGATCAAAACAAAAAGTCAGTCCTGAAAACAACAAGATAAAACAAACAAATAACATCAATTTGAATAACCATTCATAAAATACCTTCACAAGAGCTCCAAAAAACCCAGTGAGAGATCCCATTTCCTGGAGTTAGCATAATAAGAAAAGATTCATTAAAGAGGGTCTAAAGAAGAGTTTTACATTAACCATATCACTTCTTCCACAACCATAGGCAGCATAGCACAAAGGAAGATACCATTTGCTTAAAGGAAGCAAAATAAAGTAAGTATAGGACTTTGCCTTGCAACTAAGTACTGTACCCACCCCACTGAAACCCAGCAATGAGCAGATTCCATGGCCCCTGACACCAGAAGGTATCCACATTTGGGGGATCTTGACCTGGCCTAATACCAAACAGGAATCTATGGCCCTGGCTAGATGGACTGGAGATCTATCACACATCACTGCTGGTTAACTACAGCAACCTAAAGCCTTGCATAAGCCATGGTAGAGAACAGGCTGCAGCAGCTGCAGGCCTTAGGTGTGCCACAGTGCTACGTTGTTCTCTGTAGTCATAAACTTTGTGTCTAACCCAGTGCTTTGTCAGCCTCAGTGGCCAAAGGGTTCCAGCGCAGTAGTCCTCAGCTTAGGACATCCCCTACTGCTGCAATGGCTGAAGCAATTTGCAGGCTTGAATGCCTAATCAACCAACTTGCATGAAATGTCTGAACAGGTTTACTGCTGAAGAAAGATCCCAACAAAGCCAGAGTAGGAAGACTGGATTAGGTACCTATGTCAATGTGCAGACATTGACACACTGCCACAATGATCCAGATTAATTTTAAAAACATGATGTCACTAAGTAGACAAAAGAAGTTGTCAGTGACTGACCCTGAATGGGCAATGAGAGAGCATCTTGATGAATAATTCAAAATAGCAGCTTTAAGGAGGCCCAGCAAATTTCATTCAAAATACAAGGAAATATTTGAGATATTTATCAGATAAATTTAACAGAAAGATTGACATATTTTAAAAAAACTTAAACAGAAATCCTGGAACTGAAAAATACAATAAAATAAATTTCAAAAGAGAGCATAAACAACAGAATTGATCAAGTAGAGGAAACAATCTGTGAACTTGAAGGTAGGTTAATTGAAAATATACACTCAAAGGAGAAAAAAGAAAAATGAATACAAAGTAATGAAAAAAACTTACGAGATTTATGAGACAAAGTCAAAAGTGCAAATGAATAAGTAATTGATGTTCAAGAGTGTGTTGAAAAAGGAAAAAGGATAGAAAATTTATTTCAAGAAATAATAAAGGAAAAAATTCCCAAACCTAGAGGAAGATATAAATATCCAGATACAGGAAGCCTATGTCTCTAATTAGATTCCAATCAAATAAAACTTCCCCTTGATGTATTATAATTAAACTGTTAAAGATGAAAGATGAAAAGTCAATCCTGAAAACAGCAAGAGAAAACAAACAAATAACGTATAAGATGGTACCAATACATCTAACATCAGAATTCTCAGCAGAAATTCTACAGATAAGGAGAGAGTAGGAAAACACACTCAGTCTAGAAGATAAAAAAGCACAGAACTACCAATAAAGAATATTACTATATCCAGCAAATCTGTTCTTCAGAAATGGAGAAATGAAGACTTTTCAGTTTAAAATACAAAACCATTAAAATAATTACAATAATTTGTTAGGAAATATACAATATAAAAAGATATAAATTGTGACATTAAAAATGCAAAATGTAGACAGGAAGAAAAGATATAGTAGACTTTTTTCCCAATCATTTTTTTCTTATTTTTTGTAATCAAAGTTAAGTTCTTATCAGTTAAAATACCCTGCTGTAACTGTAACTTACTTTTTGAAAACCTTATGGTAACCCACCAAAAAAAGGCTATAAAAGATGCACTTGAAAAGAAACAAATTAAAGCATACTACTAGAGAAAATCATTTAATCTCAAAGGTAGATAGTAAGAGCAAAGTAAAGAAGAAAGAATCTGTAAAACAACTAGAAAAGAATAAACAAAATGGCAGTAGTAAGTCCTTACCTACTAATAATACCCTAAATATAATTTGATTAAATTCTCCAATTAAAAGACATGGAGTTTGAGAAACATTCCAGGACATTGGTCTGGGCAAAGATTTATTTAATAAGAACTCGAAAACACATGCAACCAAAGCAAAAATGAACAAATGGGATCATATCAAGCTAGAAAATTGCACAGCAAAGGACACAATCAATAAGGAGAAGAGACAAACCTCCAAGTGAGAGAAAATATTTCCAAACTACCTATCTGAAAAGGGATTAAGAACCACAATATATAAGAAGTTTGAACAACTCAATAGAAAAAATAAGTTAATTAAAAATTGACAAAAGCTCTAAAAACACATTTTTCAAAAGAAAACATGCAAATAGCAAACAGATATATACAAATGCTCAACATCACTAATTATTAGAGAAATGAAAATTAAAACCACAGTGAGATATCATCTTGTCCAAATTCAAATGGCTTTTGTCCAAAAGACAGGGAATAACAGAGGCTGATGAGGATGCGAAGAAAAGGGACCCCTCATACACTGTAGGTAGGAATGTAAACTAGTACAGCCACTATGGAGAAGGGCATGTAGGTTTTCAAAAACAAAAAAATCAAACTACCATATGATCTAGAAATATCAATGCTGGGTATATATCCAAAAGAAAGGAAATCAATATATCAAAGAGATATCAATACTCCCATGTTTATTTCAGCACCATTAACAAGATATGGAATCAACTTAAGTGTATGTTAATGAATAAATGAATTAAGAAAATGTGGTACATATACCTAATAAAATATTATACTGCTATAAAAAACAATGAGATCCTGTCATTTGCAACAGAATAGATGGAATTAGAGGACATTATTTAAGTGAAATAAGCCAGGCACTGAAAGACAAGTATCACATATTCTCACTCATATGTGCAAACAAAAAAATTTAACTCATGAAGTTAGAAAGTAGAATAATGATTACCAGAGGCTAGAAAGGGTAGTGGGGAGGTAGGTGATAAAAAGGGGAAGAGGCAATGATTAACGGGCATAAAAATACAGTTTTTTGAGACAAATAAAAATGGTAATACAACATAACAAAACCTATGAGATACAGCAAAAGCAGTTCTTAGAGGAAAGTTTACGGCAATGCCTTAGTCCATTTGCTTTGCTATAAAGGAATACTGTAGGGTGAATTATTTATAAAGAAAAAAGATTCATTTAACTTATTGTTCTGTGGGATGTACAAAAACCATGGCATCAGCATCTGCTTATGGTGAGGAATTCAGGGCACTTCCACTAATGGTGAAAAATGAAAAGGAGATGCATAAGGAGCTGCATATCACATGGCAAGGCAGGAAGAGAGAGAATATGAAAGTGCCAGACCCTTTTTAACAGCTAAATCTCAAGGGAACTAAGAGTAAAAACTCACTCAATCTTAGGAGAATAGCACCAACCTTTTCATGAGAGACCTGTCCCCAAGACACATCATCTCTTGCTGGGTCCCATCTTCAACATTGGGGATCAAATTTTTACATGAGATTTGGAAGGGACAAAGATCCAAATAATATCAAGCAATAAATGTCTACAAAAGAAGAAGGATCTCAAATAAAATACCTAATATTGCACCTCAAGGAACTAACAAAAAAGAACAAACTAAACACAAATAGAAGAAATAATACCAGAGCATAAAAAAACATAAACTAAAGAAACAAAACTAAGAAATCAACAAAACAGAGCTACTTTTTGAAACGATAAAATTGACAAACCTTTAGCTAGACTACTGGAAAAAAAGAAGACACAAATAAAATCAGAATGAAGGCTGGACACGGTGGCTCACGCCTGTAATTCTAGCACTTTGGGATGCCAAGGCAGGCAGATCACCTCAGATCGGGAGTTCAAGACCAGCCTGACCAACATGGAGAAACCCAGTTTCTACTAAAAATACAAAATTAGCCGGGCATGGCGGCACATGTGGTGGCCTGTATTCCCAGCTACTTGGGAGGCTGAGGGAGGAGAATCGCTTGAACCTGGGAGGCGGAAGTTGTAGTGAGCCAATATTGTGCCATTGCACTCCACCCTGGGCAACAAGAGCGAAACTCCATCTAAAAAAATTTAAAAAATAAGAATGAAAACGGTTATATTACATCTGGTATCACAGAATTACAAAGGATTGTAGGACACTATTATGAACAACTATATGCCAACAAATTGAGAACCTAGAAGAAATGGATAAATTCCCAGACGTATACAACCCACTAAATTGAATCATGAAGAATTAGAAATGCTGAACAGACCAGTAATAAGTAATTAAATTAAATCAATAATAAAAAGTCTTTCACCAAAGAAAAGCTCAGGACCTGAGGGCTTTACTTCTGAATTGTACCAGACACTTAGAGAATAATGAATATCTGTATTATCAAACTGTTATAAAAAATTGAAGAGAAGAGAATTCTTCCAAACTCATTTATGGAGCCAAAATTATCTTGATATCAAAACCAGAGAAGACCACAACAACAACAACAACAACAAAACTTCAGCTCAATATTTCCAATGAATTATTTGCCGAAATCTTCCACAGTACACTAGCAAACCACATTCAATAGCACATTAAAAAGATCATTTACCATGATTATGTGAAATTCATCCCAGGGATATAAGAATAGTTCATATATGCAAATCAATACATGTAACACATCACATTAATCTAATTAAGGGTAAAAATCATATAATCAATAGATACAGAAAAATCAATTAATAAATTTCAGCATCCATTCATGATAAAAACTTTCATCAAACAAGGTATAGAAGGAATGAACCTCAATACATGGAAAGCCATATATGACAAACCCAGTGCTGAATGGGGAAAAGTTAAAAACATTTTTTTTAAGGTCTGGAACAAGACAAGAATGTCCACTTCTACCACTTTAATTCAAGATAGTACTGGAAATCCTAGCCAGAAAAATTAGGCAAAAAAGTAAATAAATGCCATCTAAATTTAAAAGGAGGAAGTCAAGTTATCTCTATTTTAGATGACATAATCTTATATCTGAAAACATTAAAAACTCCACAAAGTAACTTCTATAACTGAGTATATCTAGTAAACTTATGGGGTATGAAATTAACATACAAAAATCAGTAGCATTTCTACATACCAAAAACAAACTATCAGAAAAAGAAATCAAGAAAGCAATCTTATTTACAATAGAAAAAAAAGTAAGATGCCTAAGAATAAATTTAACCAAGAGAGTAAGAGATGTCTACAATGAAACCTATAAAACATAGTGAAAGACATTGAAGAAAAAACAAATAAATGGAAAGATAGCTCATGTTCATTGATTGGAAGAATTATCATTATTAAAATGTTCATACTACCCAATAAGGCTACAAATTCAATGTAATCCCTACCAAAATATCAGGGATATTCTTCAAAGATATAGGAAAAAAAAAACACCTTAGAATTTGTGTGGATCCACAAAAGACTCCAAATAGCCAAATGCATTTTGAGCAGAAAGAACAAAACTGGTGGTGTCACTCTAACTGACTTCAAAATATACTACAAAGCCATAGTAACCAAAGAGCATGATACTGGCATACAGACACATGGGCCAATGAAACATTGTGTCACAGAAATAAATCCATACACTTAAAGTCACCTGATTCTCAACAAAGGTGTTAATAATACACATTGGGAAATTGTCAGTCTCTTCATTAAAGGATGCTAGAAGGACTGTATATTCACATGCTGTGTGATTAAGCTAGACCCCATCTCTAGCCATATACAAAAAAAAAACTCAAAGCAGATTAAAGACTTAAATGTAAGATCCAAAATAATAAAACCTCTTGAAGAAATCATAGGGGAAATGCTTAATGGCATTGCTCTGTGCAATGACTTTTTCAGATAAGATTTCAAAACCACAGACAACAAAAACAAAATTAGACAAATGAGATTACATCAAACTAAGAAAGCTTCTGTACAGCAAAGGAAACAGTCAGTAGAATGAAGATACAAACTGTAGAATAGAAGAAAATATTTGCAAGCTATGCTTATTAACCCCAAATATATAAGGAACTGAAATAACTCAATAGCAAAAACAAAGAATCCAATTTAAAAATGTTCCAAAGAACTGAGTAGACATTTCTCAAAAGAAGAAATACAAATGGCCAACAAACAGGTACATGAAAAAATGCTTGACATCACTAGTCATTGGGAAAATGCTAATTAAAACCACAGTGTGATAGCACCTCACCCTAATTAGAATAACTATTGTTAAAAGGATAGAAAAATATACACAAAAACAAATGCTGGCATGAATGTGGAGAAAGAGGAACACTACAATACTCTTGGCAGGACTGTAAGTTACTACCATCATTTTGAAAAACAGTAGTTGCTCAAAAAACTAATAATAGAACTAACATATGATCTAGCAATTCCATTACTGGGTATATATCCAAAGGAAATACAATTAGTATGTAAAAGAGATGTCTTCCACCCCATGTTTCTTGCAGTTGTATTTGCAATAGCCAAGATATGGACTAAACCTAAGTGTCCATCAACAGATAAATGGATAACAAAAATATGGTGAATGTACACAAGGGAGTACTGTTTAGCCATAAAAAATGAAATCTCGTCATATTTGCAACATGAATGAACCTGGAGGATGTTATGTTAAATAAATAAGCCAGGCACAGCAAAACCAAAAACGCATGATATCATTCTTCTGTGGAATCTAAAGAAATTAATCTCATAGAGTAGAGTTAGAATAGTGATTAGCAGAGCCTGGAAAGGGAAGAAAAGAGGCACACATAGGGAGAGATTGGTCAACGGGTACAAAATTAAAATTAGGAGGAATATATTTTAGTGTTCTACTACACAGTGGGGTGACTATAGTTAACAATATTATATTATATATTTCAAAGTAGCCAGGAGAGAGAATTTGAGTGTTCTCACCACAAAGAAATAATAAATGTTTGAGGTGATGGATATACTAAACATCCTGATTTGATTAGTACACAATGTAACATATATTGAAACATCACACTGTATGCTATAAGTATGTACAATTATGCATTATTTAAAATAAATAAATACAGAAATAATTTTTAAGAAGAATTCTCAGAAAAAATTGTATTATTTTTAAGTTAATTTAATTTTGTATTAATCTGATATAGCATTAGGCTATATTTCAAATAAGATTAATGGCCTCAACATTAAAAAATAATTCTAGAAAGGAAAAATAATATTTGAGCAAATTTTTTATTTTAGATGAAGAGAATTTCTGTAAAAGAACCTCTTGTTTGATATTATAGTGAAACCAGTCATCACCACTTTGAAAGTCCTTCCTAACATGTTGGGAGGCAATTCGCATGGATAGCTTTCATTTCTGTATTTCTAGCAATCAGAGGTACTGACAGTTGTTTGTTCTGGACTATCTTTTCAAGGATATTTGCCTTGGAAGATAAAAATAGTGTCTCTGAAGCAGAGGTCAATCAATCCTACCTATCATCTATCTATCTATCTATCTGTCTATCTATGTATCTATCTATCTAATCAATCATCTACCTATCATCTATCTATCTAACTATCTGTTTGTCTGTCTTTCTATTATCTATCTTCTCTCCATGGAAAAGTTTGCACAGGTTGTAGGAAGGTTTGTTTGCAGCTCAACAAAGGGATTAGAAAGGAGGCAACCCACTAAGAAATAGCATATGCATCAATGGAATTACGTGTTCCTTGAAAGTCTAGTTGTGCTCATTTGTATAACATTTATTATTTATGTATAATATATACACAAATCAAGATGACTTTATCTGTAGGTAAATACATTACATGGTTACATTTCTTAGCATGGATTAGTAAGTATACGTTATTTTATATTATGGCACTTTTTTAAAGTGCTCAATAATTAGGAAAAATAATTATAAAAAAGAAAATTTTATATACATTTTGAACTTACTCATTTCTACAGAGATGTTAGCATATTGCAATTTTGAAGTGATATGCTGATTCTCCTTTAGCTTTATTTAGTTAAAAATCAATACTTTTTGGAAATCACTTTGTCTCGTAAATATCTTAATGTCTGAGCTATGTAACTCATTTAAAAGGATAATGACTTTACTTAGAATCAATTTTTATTGTCTGCCATATAATTTAGGGAAGTCTACAAACAATCTCAATTACAAAAGGTAAAAAAAGCAGCTGTGTTTTACCATGTTAGTTTTTTGACATTCAACAACTGATTCTGCAGGGCAAATTTGCATTAGCAACCAACTCAATAGGCAGAATGTTACCTGAAAACTATTTTCTTAGCATTCCACAGGGGATTATCAGCTTTGACCTAGCTATCCATCTTGTTGTTTTGCATGTAGAGCTATTCATAACTCCTCCAATTCATAAAAAGTAGAGTGTGTGTGTGTTTCTGTGTGTGTGTGTGTGTGTGTGATTTACATGATGCCTGTATTTTCAAAGATAGCACAAACACTTTTGGTTACAGTTTTGCTGTTGAAATGGCCCCTTTATTTTCAATTAGTCGTTTAAATCCTACAGCTGCTTTTGTAGAATTTCGTCCTTGATAATTTGATTTCTGTAAAGACATTTGAGTAGACCCCAGGGTCATACTGCCTTACTTTTATTTCTATTTTTCTATCATTATCCTCCACCTCCTTCAATACCATATTATTTTTAAACATTTATTCATACTGAGGAAATTTAAATATGTATAAACTATGTCCAATTCACAGGTACACATGGCAGATATGTGGAACTTAGTACAAGAAGACTTTTGTTTTGGTCATAATTATTTTTATGTAATTGACATACTCTGTGCATTCTGTATGCCCAGGACAGTACTGCTAGTGTAATGTTTCTGAAATACAAATTGAATTGTTCTACTACTGAAAAAGCTCTGAAGAAATGACACACTAGCTGCAATGAGCATATATAGCATGTAGGTACTGGTTTCTAAATACCCTCCTCCTCCAAAGGAACAAAGCTTCCAAGCAATAAAAGGTCCTAAATTAACAAGTGTTGAAAATGAACACTGGTATTTAAGAGTTTCAAAATGGAAAGAAATCTAATCCCAAAGATCACATGAAGGATGTAGAGATAAGAGTCTTTCTTAAGAACTCTAAATATTTAAGGCTATGCAGGGTAGAAACTCAGTGACCCAAAAAACACATCTAAGAATATTAAGAGCATTCTCACAATAGCCTGTCATGTTGACTAACATAGAGATACTTGTCTCAAAGAGAATCATAGGGTAAACTTTTGTCAAATGGACTTAACTATTTTTTTATAAATAGAAGCCCTGTATTTTAAGGGGGACATATCAGCAGAGCACCACTAGCAGTTGATGCAAAGAACCTGAGACTTTTTAAATTTTCAAAATGCTATTGGGCTTCCAAATTTCTAAGGCAGGAAGCAGTCTCATTGGGAAGACCTGGGAAAAGAAACCATTTTATTTTCTAACCTAGCAAGTACTGTCTCTGGCACTTTCAACATTCTACCTGAAAATCATCTTAGCAAGATACATAAGTACATTAAATACATATTCTGTCTTCAAAATTCATGAAGGCAAGAATTTTGCCAATATATTTACACTATTATATGACACAGGTTACGTTTCCAGCATACTGTATCAGTTTCTTTCTGAGTTTTCCACCCTCTGCTAATGCTGTGCTTGCCTTTTTTCCAGTCTTTGGCAACAGTATTTTTCATTGCTTTTACAGACACTGCATGCTGATCAGTCCCAATTTAGCTTATGATTCCTGTATGTTCTATATTTAGCTTATGATTCTATATGTTCTATATTTGGCTTATGATTCTATATATTGACTGATTAGATCTTTGGATCTGTGACAGGTAAGCTAGTGGCTCCATAGTCTGTGATGGCATTATTCACATCTGGTGGTTGATATTTTTTCACTTGCAATGACAAGGGCAATTGGGCCATCTATCTCTTCATATGTATAGCACATCATCCAGTAGACTACACTGAGCTTTGACACATGGCAGCCGTGTTCCAAGAATAGCAAGAATTTAAGTCCCTATGTGCAAGTGCTTTTACAAGCTTCTGTATGTGTGACATTTGCTTATACAAACTTGGTCAAGGCAAATAATAAGGCACTCAGTATACGAGGGAATTATTAAATGGGATAT